>NC_136512.1:59951100-59958600 GCF_053919585.1 Euprymna scolopes | reverse complement strand
GCCTCCATGAAAAATTTACTATCCTGTATTTAAAGAACCCCAAAATCTATTAAACTGTAGACGAGAAATAGCAAACAACTGTGTTCACAAAGTAAAACTTACTCTAGGATAGCGATACAAAATAGCTTTAAAACTAACAATAAATATATAAAACAAACAAATAAATAAATTAAATAAACATGAATATACATAAACGATCACACATATATGTATATATATATATGTATATATGTGCATGCATGTGTGTACACATAGGTATATTTATATATATATATATATATATATATATATATATATAACGTCTACCTAAAACCACTATCCTAGTTCTAAAACAGATCCTTTGTTCGATAAAATGCATGCCCATTGGCTGATAGGAAGGGGCGCGGTGGATACTAGAAAGCTGATTGGCTAACTAAAAATTCTCAACATATATAAAAACAAGAAGCAACCACAGAATTCGCGCATAAGCCTGACGAATCCTATAGTGGATGAATCGCAGAATATTCAGTGTAATTTAATCGCCATATATATTTTATAAATTATTAACTAGCTCTACCTACGTATTGAGCACTTTTGATGTAAATACTAAAAGTTTACGCATAAATCTATACTTTCGTATATTAAATTTATGTGAGTAAAAGAAGTAGTTATATATATTTATATACATATACATATATATATATATTTATGCGTGCGTATGTGTATTGTGTGTGTGCACGTATGTGTATTGTATCCGTGCGTATCGAACTTTTACATATTTAAAGTTGAAAAATAAATGTTTGGCGTTTCACCAAATTCAAAGATGTTTTATATATTGAATGATATCTCTAGATTTAGTTACATACCTTACAGACGCAACATAACAGTTAGCTGCATGCACAGCACTATGTAACTTATTTCGTATACAACAATGCGCATAATAATAAAAACTATTGAATGATTTATTTCACAAAGTGAAACGCATACTTACTCATAACTTACCTAGTTATATAGAGCGCTACTCAAAGTATAAATATTGTTCCGTATAAGGTGCGTCGTAAATTAACAGGATTGTACGTGCACGTAGTGGATAATCGTAGAGCCATTTATTGTGATATATATATATATATATATATATATATATATATATATATATATATATATATATATATATCACAATAAAAAATGTATCCATTTATTGTGTGATATATATATATATATATATATATATATATATATATATATCACACAATAAATGGCTCTACGATCTCTCTCTCTCTCTCTATATATATATATATATATATATCACAATAAATGGAACTATGATCATTCACTACTTGCACGTACAATCCTGTTCATTTACAACGCACCTTATACGGGTGTTTGGTTTGGTATGTTGAGCAGAAAAAAAAAACAGAGACCATTTTTTTCTTAAATTTGACCCTTGTTGTGACTCATTAACATTTATTGTTTTGGCTTCAAATAAGATTATTAAGTTTAATCCGTGTCCAAGGAACCTATATCTTAATTTTTAAGTGTTTATACAAAAAATTGGCGGTGGAGTTTGGTAGAGTTCTCAAAGGTTAAATCGTTGAACTTTGACTCATTAACAGACAAATTTCTGGCCGAAAACGGATTATAAAGATTTCCTCACATCTCAGTACTCTGTATATAAATTTCCAGTCTGTAGACTGAAAATTGAAATAGTTATTGCGTAGGTAAATGTACACAGACACATACACAGACACACAGACACACAGATACACACACACAGATACACAGACACGTTCACTTTTATATATATGTATATATATATATATATGTGCGTCTGTGTATATACATGTGTGTGAGTTTATATATATATATATATATATATATAGAGAGAGAGAGAGAGAGAGAGAGAGAGAGAGAGAGATAAAAAAAAGCTACAAAGCGTATTATTTGTTCATCAACATTTCGTCTTTATTTCGAGACTTCCTCTGGATGAATGACATTAAGAAACAAAACATGAGTACAAAATATTTGAAAATGTTTCACGTGCAAAGTGTGACGCTGTTCTATTTCAGAAAAAACGGAGAAAGACGTTGGAAATTCAAAAAGGTGGGGGGACTTGCGCTGTTAAAGAGAGGGAAATCTTAGTTACGTCATATAGTCGTTAATGTAATGTTAAAAGATTTGAACGCAGTTAATATTCTTACTGGAAGTAATATATTTGTTGAAATTCAAATATAGGTGTTTAACAGGAATGAAATGAGTGTTTTTTGTTATGTAATTTATTGATTGAGATTATATGTATTAATTATTACAGGGGATATTTGAATGGTGGGAGAAGGTTAACCTATGTCTACAGTTAAAATATGTTCTTTTAATAAAAGTTTAATTATTAACTGCACGTTGTTTAATGGTGCTTGAATTTGCGATAAGCGAAGATTCAAGAAGTCTACGGCGCGGGTCATCTATATATATATAAAAGTGAACGTCTATGTGTGTGTGTCTGTGTGGGTGTCTGTGTGCCTGTGTACATTTCGCTACGCAATAATTCTGTCAATTTTTAGTCCACAGACTCGAAATTTGATATACAGGGTACTGACATTTCGAAAAATCGATGTGATCGGTTTTTGGCCAGAAATGTTGCAATTAAGGGTCAAAATTCAACGAGTTGACCATTGAGAACTCTACCAAACTTCTCCGACAATTTTGGGTCTACGCATTTGAAATTTAAGATATAGGTTCTCTTAGACCTGGATCTCACTAAATAACTTGATTTTAACCCAAAACAATACATTTTAAGGGGTCATAATAGCGGTCAAATTTTTTAAAAAATGACCTCTGCGGTCTCTCCCAAATTACTCAGACAATTTCTAGTCTAAATATTTGAAATTTTACATAGAGGGTATTCAGAGATAGGACAAGATTTTTCATAAGTTTAATCGAAAAATGTTAGTGACCAATATATAAATGCATTTATATATGTCTGTTACATGTCTGCCTTAAACCTTCAAGCGTGGCGATGGATTTTACTAATATCAGTATAGTTTTAAAGTTCGACCTTACATACGACAAATATCGAAATATTGACTAAAAACATTAATATCTTCCTCTTACACTAGGCGCTTTTCTACAGGGAGGGGTCAATTTTTTTGCCGATATTTTTTAAAGTTATCCCCTCCTTTAGATTATCTAGCTTTAATTAAAAAAAAATGTCGCTTCCGGTTTGGCGGTGGTCGTAACAACATAAACATTAGGTTTTACGCCGTTCTTTTCCTCCTTTGCGGTACAGGTTCGAGCCTGACTCCTTCTACCACCTTTTTTTTTGCTCAAAATACACATCAAAACACCCGGGGCGGGCTGAAATACCAGTTTGAAATAAATTTAACTACTTTTGCTTGTTTAAAGTCACACGCTTGATTATGCTGCAATGAATGAGAGAATAATACACTTAGAGAATAGCTGTTTTTTATATCGCTTTTGTGTTCACTGAGCCTTTTTTCTAATTTACTCTAGGTTTCAATATATATATATATATATATATATATATATATATATATATATATATATATATGATGTTCTGCATGTACTCCATTAGTTTGTTCATACCTTTCACTATGAAATTGGACAAATACAATGTTGGAATGTCGAACTGCTGTTAAAACAAAAAATCCGGGATATTTTCTTAGAAACCTTGTTATTCGAGACGGAAAT
The DNA here is from genome assembly GCF_053919585.1 of Euprymna scolopes. Lineage (NCBI taxonomy): Eukaryota > Metazoa > Mollusca > Cephalopoda > Sepiida > Sepiolidae > Euprymna > Euprymna scolopes. The sequence goes on along the minus strand of NC_136512.1, from coordinate 59,954,919 downwards.
ATATGAGTGACAATTTGTTGATGCAGCCTTGTTCGAATATAATTGTAATTGTTGTAATGTTCTGATAAATAGACACGTATTAATTTCAACATGTAACAGTTCTTCTCCGTAGATCCAAGTTATCGAAACATTGTGTGAAAAAGGAAAGTTAAAAAAAAAAAAACATGACTAAAACTACGTACATCTTCAATAAAAATTGCTTCTTACAGTGTTATTTTAATACTTGTTTTTAAACATTTTGCACAATGTTACATTCTCAAAATTTATAAGTACTTACTTATTTAGCTCATCTTGGTTAGTTTTATATTTAAAAATAAATGAACACTATGTTCAGAGAAATGTAAATGAACTCATATTTTCTGTGTGTATGTGTGTTTCCGGACAAACAAACTATTTATTAATTGCTATTTGGTTCTTGTTAGCATATTAGTTGACTCAACATATTTTTATTTACGTGGCATTTCAACAGGGCCTACTAGTATTATATTACACTGTAATAACTTGAAAAATGTGCAATGGAAATGAAACCAATTCATGAAAAACTTGAATATGCACACATAACCAACTAGAAAACATTCAAGAACAATTAGCTACACATAGCATATACTCCATATTTCGTGTATTTTTCGTTTCCTTATTTCTCATCTAGAAAGGATAGGGTAACATGGGGTTAAATATTCATAACTGTTCACTCGCATGTTTTTCTTTTTTTTTTTCATTTATCAAACTTTTTCGATTTCTTAATAAAACTTTCGGTTTCTTATTAAAACCGTTACATTGTTTTTTTTTATCTGTTTCTTTTTTTATTTTTGTTTACAAACAAAAACATTCATTTGTTATTAGTGTGTTTACTATTTATGAGGGGGCGATTAATAGATTGTTACATTGAAACAAATACATCGAAGATTTCATTATACTTTATCACGTTTCACCGTCCTATAATTACCTAAATTAAAAGTTAACCAAGTACAACACGTTCAATAATACTTAAGAAGTCAATATATATAATCCATATCTATTGTATGGGGTGTTTCTTCTTTTATGAGAGGAAAGTTTCTAAAAATTGTTTAGCGACTAACATTATAATATGACTAATTTTTTTTTACATAGTAGTCTCCACTTATCAAGGCCCGGAGGCCACTCGGGGATAAGGGTTATTGCACATACACTAATTAATGGGATACTATCGGAGTAATCGTCAGTAATTGAGATTTGATAAATTGGATAACTTAAGGGGCGGTTTATAAGCAATTTGTTTTTTTTTTAACTTGAAGAAATCCACGTTGTAGTCAGGTGGGAAACAGGCAAACAGAAGAGAGTTCCACAGGCGTGCACTTCTAAGAAAGAATCATAGTGAGCAAGACGAATTAACGTTTTTTTGTTTGTTTTTAGTGTCCAACATTATTACGGAAATGAAGAAATCGTGAACGAGAGGAACTTCACTTTTTTAATTTGATTTTTTGTGTTTTTTAGCGTCAAATACTTTGGCATTAAATAGAGGAATCTTAGTAAACGAGACCTTTATTTTTGGAATGTTTGTTTTTTGCGTCCAAGATTATGATGAACGAATCTTATTAAACGAGAAAACATTTTAAATGTTTATTCCAGCGTCCAACATAAATACATGATAATTTGAACGAATCTCTCCGCATTCACAAAACGAGGTGTCTATTGCGAGATCCGTCTTTAATATGGGGTTGTTGCGGCTGACCGAAGGAGGTTGGGGTGCGTTCCGAAATCCGATATTACCATGAGAAGATTTCGATTTGAGCGACGACAAAAAAAAGTACTTTATTGGTTTTATAAGGAGTGCTTGATTATAGAGCATATTTTTAATTGGCAATTTTTTTCCTTAGATACACCTTACATACATACTTGCCTTTTAAATGACGACTTTTATAGATTTTCTGCTATGCTGATTATAAACATATGCTTTATATTTGCCGGACACAAGTAGTTTCGCATATACGAAGCTTGTATTATGCACTTTATATCACTGGCCACCAGATTAGTATGCACGGTGAGGATAAGATCTAATCATATCCGACCGACACTGCTACCCCCTAACTTATTTCTTGGTTCATAGTATTTGCGCGTGGTGATCTTGACAGCGACTATCCAAGTTAAATATGTGACAAATATTTTGACAGTCAAGCACATTACCAAAACAAGGTTACAATTCCGAAAGCCGTTTTCAACATGGGAATGGTGAGAGTTACCATTCTAAAAACCGTTCTTTACATGGAGGTGTTGCCGCTGACTAATACGAAGCCGTTCTTAACATAGGAATGGTACCGATGACCAGTCCGAAAGCCGCTCTTGACATGAAGAGTTTGGGAGTGTCTATTACGAAAACCTTTCTTAACATTAGAAAGTTTGTTGTTGGGCAACAACAACAACAACAACAACAACACGACAACAACCGTACGGTCAATTTATTTCTGAGAGAGGAGAGGGGAATGCTGTTTATTTTATCATTTTGTGAAAGCTGGTAATAGGGATGTGACTATAGACATAAAACAGAGTACACCGTATTTGAAAAAAAACAGAATGTAAAAAATACAAACCGAAGTTGTGTAAAGCATCTGGACTTATTTGAACTTAGTAATTATTTAGTAATTAATGCATATTTAACGTGTAAATATTCTATAACTAATTTATGAATTCAAAATCTAATGCCAAATGCTATAATACCGTAATCTTAGCTGTCCAAAACGATTGCATTTTCGGTGATATTCTTTTTGGAATTGACTCGTCACAATAACATTGCATATGACGACACCCTACATTTAATAGCCGATGTCATCTACCCACGCAGAATATTGCGGTACTGAGACGCTTGATGTCTACACATGTTTAAATTAAACTAAGCACATACACGAGTATTATTTTAATACATGTGTGAGAAGTTTTAATATCTTCCGTTTACGAAATACAATATTCTTACAATTTTTTTAAAAAATTCAGTCCAGCGTTGCATATAACAAATTGGCCTGGTGTAATACCAATTCTGGAGATATTTTTACCATAGTGACGCTCCATCTTACCGACCGTGTATTAGGTTCCATCGATCGGACGTTGTTCGACATGACATTAGATCGGGTTATAAGTTAGAGTAAACACCAGATGTATGTATATTATCTCATGACATGATTTCCATAAATATCAGGGAAAAAACACGGATGTTTTTATGCCACTTAATTGTAATAAGTGCACCTTAAAAATAAAATTATATATATATATATATATATATATATATATATATATTGTAGGTTGCAAAAATATATTTATAACAGTTAAGTGCCATATATATATATGTATATACATATGTGTGTGTGCGCGCACGCGCGTGCGCGTGTGTGTGTGTTTTGATTTCTATATTTGTGTGGGCGTGTGTGCATATTATTAACACATATTCGACAGAATGCACCACCGAAACAAAAGGACACAAGGTTGAAAATATGTATAGATTATGGAGTTTTTTACACGGACTATTTCTAATATTATACGTTACTTCATTTAATTATCATATCTTAAGGCACATGCCTGTATGCTTATTAATGTTTGTTTCATATTTTCCATTGTACTAATTAGTCATTCCCAAGACTGAAAGCAATTTTTATTGATTAACCGTTTGAGTTTAAATAGTTTGGATTGTTATGAATAATGATTAATGTGGATTTTACTGAACAAATACAACCCCCGGAAGAATGTGTCCGTTGTTACAACTTTCTACTTGGATGATTACTATTATACGGCTGGTAATAAGATTAACGATAAATAACCATTATCTGATGTTATTGTCTAATGGATTTATAG
>NC_136512.1:59828600-59946100 GCF_053919585.1 Euprymna scolopes | reverse complement strand
TGATTACCTATGCCCAGTTAATATGTTTTATTTATACTATTCATTAATTTCTAAAATTAAATGTCTTTATTTTTTTATTTAATTGGAATTGTTTTTTAATACGGACTAGTAAACTAAGTTAAATGGTTGCAAATTTATGTTAGTTTCGTATCTGAAATTGCTTTGTTTATTTACAAAAAAATCGCCTAACCTATTTATGTGATTTAAGAAAATGCTTTGTTTAAAAATTATTCAATAAGGAAAGGAAGTTTAGCATTGCTTTATACTTAGTTCATTTTCATTTTCCATTTAAAATTAAGGATTTCAATCATTTTTCATTTTTTTTTCGTTTTCTCCTTTTCAGGTTAACGACTATCGGATATTTCAGATGTAGAAAGGGAGATTACTCAGTACGTTCGAAAATGTAAAAATGTAATTGAAATTATAAGTTACCAAAATCCATATATGTATTCATAACGATGAAACGGAATTAATTCAAGCCGTCCGATGTTTCTAGGTTTGGTAAAATTCCTGATATGCGGTTATGATTTATTGATTAATTAAACAAATCCAATAAAAACTAGGCTAACCTATTCAAAATGTAAGTTTATAATGCGTACCTTAACACTGATACTTATTATATTACCAGAGATTTTACCTATGTTTGCCATCCAACCATAATTTTCTGAGGTTATGCGTGGCTTTAATATAAAATAACAATTCCTGTATTAAGTTCTTTAATACTTATCTAATAATAATAATACTTCATTAATAAGTATTCTAATAATTAATAAAATCTTAAGCTCTGTGTACGTTTTACTCCAATGAAAGTGGGGGTTCACCTTGGTTTTTGGATTTAATCGTTTGGAAAAAGAGTATTATTTAAAAAGCTTAGCTTTTTCAAGTTTTACTGATCTAAAAACAATATCATTTAATCTCCAACTTCAATTACTAATATATATATATGTATATATATATATATGTATATATATATATATTAATTCATATTGCTAATTTTCGTTAAGCTATTTTATTGATCTAGAAACGGTATCAACTATTTCACCATCAATATGACGAAAATTGTGTTCCTAGTTTTGAAACAATGTCTCTAATCTTTGTTAATCCTTATTATAGATCTAATTTTTTATTTACAAATGTGTTTGTAGTGTAGAATATCAGATTCCAGACTTGCTTGGTAGATCTGAATAATTCATTGCATCTTATTTACATAATTCTTACCTATTTAACTCTATATTATCTCTGGCCTTACACTCGAGAACCTTTATTTCGCCCAGAATGCTTTTCCTCTCGGCTGCATTTAAGACGTGATAGTAAAAAGTTATTCATGTGAAGTGTTTGTGGAAGTGTTTTATTTATACAATAAGACTGAAGAAAGGCTGTTCCTGAGAAAATTGTCAAACGACATAATGTTTGGATTGTCCGAATATTCTTGAAACAATTGTAACTAACTATGAAATATACTATTTGTTGCTATCTACTCATTCTTTGAAACTTTTTTGTTTTTAAAACCAACTGCCAATTATCACATTTCGTAATTGAACATTTATATATTAAATGTTCAATTACGAAATGTGATAATTTTGTAGCTTACAGTTTAAGTCATCTTTTCTTTGCTTGAAATGTATTTGTATATGAACGATTGTTGAATTATTTTTACCCAGTAAAATTCGGAATACAACAAATAAAACTATATATATATATATATATATATATATATATATATATATATATATATATATATATATATATATAATTTTGACGGGGGAATAAGACGTGGAATCCAAAGAACAAAATTTGTGTTAATATATTAATACTTTAAAAGAACTGTGCTCAAAATACTGTTGATATATGATAAGCTCAATAGGCATATTTATCATAGATCTTTCTAAATATTGTGTATAAAGATTAATAATTGTAAATCATAAATCAGTTTCACAAGGGTAACCAAACAACATCAAATTAAGTGTAAGATCGTTTCGGAAACGATATTAATTGTATTACCATTGACAATAAACATGGACAATAATTTACAGAGATTGTGTTTTGAATATAGTCTCCTCATCAGCAAAAAGAGGGTGGGTGGAGAGTTTAAGCCCCTAAAAGAAAACTAGCATTTCTGTAGTAAGTTACTTTGATAGTCCTTATTGAATTGCATTAGAACATTTGTTTTAAAGTTCGACGGTACATAACCGGGCATGTTATATTTTTCAACAAATTGTTAAAATAATTATTTAGAGATCATTACTATATGACGAACTTTCAGACAATTATCTAATATCATATGAATCTGAACATGTTTTACGACCCATTCAACATATTTGTAATTTACGTAAAAAATAACGAAATAATAAAATACTTATAAATAATTAAGTACTAAGTAAAAATAATTCTGAATCTCTCTATATTTTTGTTGGGGTGTTTCACCCCTACAAATTCTGATAATCGATTATTCCTAACGTCACTTCCGGTGGTCAGGTTTGTTTCCAGTAGTCTGAACCCAAACCTCAGAGAGACCGTCGTTACTTTACTCTGTCAATTATCTGATCAGTGTTCCCACTAAGTTAACATCGTTTTGTATTTTTTATTTGATATGCTATTCATTTCACCATTTCTGAATCGTTACGTTGTTATTTCCAACATTCACACTATAACCATTTGTGGTTATATAACTTCTGACGGCACAGAGTGCTAGTAAGCTGCTATTAGTAACTGAACACTATCTACTCGTGGTATTGGACACTATTCATAATTAAACACTGTCATCTGATATGAGGTAAACACAACTAATATTAGCTTCATTATATTTCGGAGCATGCGTGATTCATTTGGAGCTCTTGTTTAGTTAAACACGTTTACAAAGTATGGCTGCGGGTTTTTGTGTATTAAGGTGAAGGGAAGAAATGAATCTCGCAGAAACCTACGGCATGTGAACTTTAGTGGAATTGTAAAACAACCCGGCTTCTCTTATTGCAACCAAGCTACATTTAATGAAGATTTATAGATATCATTAGTAATATTAAAATATTACTGAGCATTATGAGTATGTTTTACAGGTTGTTTCAAACCTAATATAAACATTTTATATTCCCTTTTCAAGAAATTTACATTTTTATGAAAGAAAGTATGCCATAATAAAATAATAAAAGCCGTTAACATGGATAAATACATATCCACATAATAGTATATTGATCTTAAAAAGAACGATATTTATTTTTGCTATATGTAACTATATTAAACATATAGTATATATGTAACTATACTAATGTATAGTTTGTGAAGTTGTATTAATTCAATCGCCGATAAAACACATTTTAATAATTTTTAGGACAGAAAAAGTACAATTTAAAAGTAAGAATAGATATCGCTGAAATTTTCAGTTCATTGAAACGTATGAGTCTTTCTCTACGACGATAATTGCACAAAATAATGCTTAGCAGCACCTGCGAACGTAGTACTTACAATGTTAATTGTCATAACTATATCTTGTAAGTAGGACGTCGATGTGTTTTTTTATTATGGTTTAAAGGCGAACATGCATCTGATGGTGTGTTACATTTTTTGTGAACGTTCGGGGGACTAGATAATATGACTTTATTTTGCAGCAAACAACGTGCCCAATAATAGAATATATTGATTAAGATTCTGGCACTGTGACAATTTGCTTATCTCCTTTGGTTCACTACATCTAATCAGTATAATATACAGCCGGATATACGTAAACAGCCATTATGTTGTTTACAAAGTGCTCAATTCTCATCAATAAGCTCATCAATATTTGTTACATAAGAACTACCAAACTTTCAACACAGTAATTATGTAGGATTTTGTATATATTTTCGTGAAATTGAAAAATATCTGATACATATGAACACATCTGCCAAAAGTTTGCGCTGCTTAATTTATGATTGTACCGAAATTATTTTTACAGATATAGAGATACCTCTTAACTCACTTTTATTCGGGAATTTTTTCTGTAATGAAACATGCAAGTCAGAATTGGAGGAAGTCGTTTCAATATAAAAATATATTATATGGAAAAACGAAAATTTTACAATCATTTAAAAGAGGCAGTCTACATGCCGAAAACACTGACCTATTGGCACATTACAATAAACAAAAGTTAGAAGTTCATCATCTTATTTTCTAGCGGAGTGCACATTGATTTATTTATACTATAAACATCTTAAAGACAAAATGCAACACATACCATTTTAAAGCAAACAACGTACACCGCGTTTAATATATCGATTCGCGTATATATTGACAGTGGCTACATAATATTTTTCATGCCCATAATAGAAGTTCACCTGTCAGTAGAATCGTGAGTAAGGTATGGCTTGTCTAGGATATTATCAATTATATATAAAACAAAATGGGTATCTTTTTAAAATTGTTCGCTTACCTACGCGCATATGCAATTACCTATGCGCATTTAGTAGAGGTAGATAAACCGGGTGTATAATCGTCAATAATAGAGCCAAACACCTTACACGTCAAGTATCGTAAGGGAGGAATATCTTTGTATCAACTGTCTGCTAACATTTTTTATTGTGAACATTAGAACATATCGCATCTAACATGACTAATAATTAATATTGCAAATGTACGAGGAACAAGGTCGGTAATTTTAACGTGATTGTCTTACATACAGTTGAACTTAGTGAAATGTAGAAATCGAGTTGAAGGGTGCCCAATTTACGTATTTGGAACCACTTAAAATCAGGCGTTATATTGGGAAGTTGAAGATAAAAATTTAGATGTAATCATCGGTAGCTAGACGAGAATTTTTGTTTTACTTTTCTGCGAAACAGCATATGCAACTCAAAAGAGGAACATGAAATAGCAGTATAAACGAGGCTAGCATATATTATGTTTACAGCAAGACAGGAAATGGAAATTCTAATATTTATGCAAATATTATCCTAACAGAAAAATATGGAAATTGAAAATTTGATGTTACCGCTTATCTTTGCTACAAAGGATTTTTACCATAATGTGGTACAAAAAGCCAATCACATATATTGGTACGAAAAATAGAACAAAAATCAGGAAGTTTATGAGCCGGAAGTTCTCGAGGAAGAGTCATGGAAATACCGTTTATGTTTGCTTTTCAAATATACGGATAGGTTTCACTCTAATTCAGTCTGGTGCAAACATATAGTTTAAGTAAACTTCCGTTGGTACGTAATTGACTTAGTTTTTATGTATAAACAATGTAAATGTTAGAAACATTTTTTCAATATATTGTGTTCACATTTCACAAATATGACGTGTTTCGATTCCCTCATTTAAACATTACTAATGACAAGAAATATATGACTATTTAGTCACAAAGTCTACAAAGCACTGTATATCGACAGAACTTGAGAGATGTTATTGATTTACAAATATTCAGACTGGTGCCATATTTTAATTGAAAACTGTCTGTCAAATTTCAGACATAATCTATGTAAATAGGTGTTTTTTCACTTACGCAGCTTTCATCAAATTATAGTTTTCTTACTGTGTTTTATTCGAAAAGTTTCATATATTCTAGAATGTCTTCACGTGTTGTTTTTTTGTTTTTGCTTAATTATAAAGATGCGTGCGCTTTGTTATGAAATAGAATCGGTCGTTCTTAACATAAATATAAATCTAAGAGTATACCTTATTAAATTAGAAAAAAATATTATCGAAATAAATAACCTCGGAGAATTTGACGATGGTGAAGTACTTAAACACGCGATATCACGAATTTTATGTAAAAAGTGAAAAATGTGCTTGTTCCAAAGCACAACATTTTTATGGCTGTAACAACATTCAGACGATCGATACTGTTAAATAACAATTCCGACAATAAAAGTAAATATCTTAAAATGCCTCCCCTTGCTTATTAGCACGATAATATCTTACTCACGAGCCGGAAGTCAATTATAAAAGTCATAAAAAATCTGTGCTCTTGCAAACGGTAACAAAATCTTAACTGCCTTTCGAAATAACAATGGATATTCGGAGACTACAATGATCCAGAATTTGGAAACTTGTTGCTGCATAAAACTGATTTTGAAACTTCTGTCGCATGAAAATTAGGCCAGTTCTTTCTTGTTCATTCCCTTTGCGCGTTTCAACATTAAACGGATTTCCGATCCAGTCAAAATGTTCAATATTCTCTGGAATATCTTTCGAGAAATGTTTGTTAACATGTTCGGCTATTGATATCAAATGTCGTTTAACATCTACAATCTTCAACTCAACATTAACTGAATCATTATTTCTGAGATATTCGTCCAGTGTAGGGAACATATCTAAAGTTTCATACTAACTTTTGTAGTCCATATATTCAGTTTTTTTCTTGAAGGCTTGTATTTTCTCATGACTAAATAAAATATTTAAATTTCTTCCATGTAGAGATATATTCAGTTCATTAAGTTTGTTGAATATATTTGCCAGATAAGTAAGTTTGAAATGCAAAATTTCATCGGCCATTATCGAAGCCAGTTCAGCATCATGAACACACAGAAAGATCAACAGTTCTTCTTTAAGTCCAAATAAACGCTGAATTGCTTTACCTTGTCATAACCAGCTTACCTCTGTATGAAACAACAAACTTGAACGTTCAGCCTCCATCTCACCACAGTGTACTGCAAAGAACCAACTAAAGAATGGTCTGGTTTTGATGAAATTTATCACTTTAATACAAGATGACAAGAATTCGGTCAAAGAAGTATCCATTTTTTAGCAACCATAGCTTATAGATGAATCATGCAATGTGTTGCAGTGACGTCAGGTGCTAGTTTCTTCACCTGACCCACAACCCCTGAGTGAATACCGGTCATTAACGCCGCCCAATCTCTAATTATGCCAATACACTGGCTCTATAACAAGGCTGATTGAGAAATAAAAGAGTTTAAAACCTCCTCACCAGTTGTTCTAGTGGACATAGGATGGCAAAATAGAAAATCTTCAAACATCTCACTTTAGCAACAATATCGAACATACACCATCAATTGAGATACCTTGGTAATATCTGTGCTTTCATCAAGCAAAAATGCCTGTCAATTACCTGAGTTTTTATATCTCCTGACATATCTCCTATTCTTCACGCAAGTTTATTATCTTACAGTGGCACAGCTTTAAATTTCGCAGCACATTTTTCATCCAAAACTGCCTCGCACATGTCTATTGTACAGGGCGATTTCAATTCTTCAGCAATATTATGGTCCTTCTAGGCACGAGCCAGAGTCAGTGCCACTACATAAGATACCCGTAATAGCTTATTATTTGATCTTGTTGACATTGCAAAAGTTTTTGTCTGCATTTAATAATTATTACTTTTTCTTTCAAAAATATCTTTTGGTTTTGGGGCAAATAATGGGTGTAGTGTTGTTAAATGTCGCTGAAATTTAACTGGCTTCAGGGCCTCATTCGACAACAATTTATGATAAAGTAAACACTGTGCTCTGTTTGCATTCGACACACTTACAATGAATCTACTCTGCATCATATATTCTTAATTTATTTTTCTGACAATCTCTTCTGTCTCTGTATCAGATTCTGAGTTGATTTCATCATACGTTTTCCGATTCAAAAATTCATCCATGAGTAAATTTTGCACCCTGAAAAAGCAATATTTGATAAAATAGTGTTCGTATAAATAATGCAAGCTTAGTCATTTATGAATATAAATAAGTAAAAATCAGTTATTCAGACATTAAGAATTCCTGACGCGATAAATGCTCAAGATCCTTGTAATCCTGTTCTGTACTACACAGGAGATTATATTTTGTGTAAAAAAAAAAATACGCAGGAACACAACGTCGAATATATTTCAACAGCAATTACAAATAATAACTCCTTACATTTTATAAATGTTCAAAATCATAGGAAAAAGAAAATAATACCTTTCATAAAAATGAAAGCTTTGGATTGTGGGATTTGAACCGACCACGTACCTTGCTCGCTTGTCCTATACCCACTATAAACGAATTTATTATATATTCAACTTGAAACGGAATGTTTTTGTATTAAAGAGGTTAAACGTATGTCTACCAGTTAGAATAAAATTCCAAAAACAACACTGTTATTATTTAAGACATTTAACATTAAAAATTTAAAAACTCACACGTCAGTAATTAAGTCAATGCTACATAACATATAAAGAATAAAGAAATTAAACAAAAAATATTTTAAATAAAAAAGGCATACGGATTAAGTTGCAGCAATAAACTTAAACTATTTATTTAAAAAAAGGTATTCCGTATGTCGGCCACTAAATAAAATCATTACGGAAGGACAACAGGTTTTTCATTTGTTTTAATTATGAATTAGGTTTACATAAGAGGTTATAAATAACAAGTATTTAAATATTATAAATTGTATCTACGTACTTTAAATTAAAAACTATCATTAAACTTATTTTAAAATGTTTAATGTTCCTAAAAAATGTGTATGAATCACGGTAATAAAAGAAACAAATTTCGTTAAAAATATATATTTTGAATTTTTAGTGCATTAGTTGCATGGTAATTGTTAAGTAATTGCCATAATAAAAAAAATCTAACAAATGTTTAAAATATATTTAGTTTAGCACATTTATTAATTTATTATTAAAAAAATATTAAATTAAAACCATCAGACGAAATTCAGAATTGGCGGTGCTGACGAGGCTCCATTAAATAAAAAGAGCTGAAATTTGATTAAAAAATTGAAATTTTAGGTACATACATTTAAGAAAATTTCGATTAAAAAACATATAAAATCAAATTACCCATAAAAAAGTATTTTCTGTCCGGTCACGAGCCCCCTGTCTTGTCTTTCAGAACCTCCTGTGGCCCGCGGAATACAGTTTAAAAAAAACCTGGCCTAGTTAATTGAACTTGGTTTCGTTGCTAAAAACACATTTGACCAATATGAAGCGTCATGATCGTCATTGTATCTGACAAAGTCCAGACGGCGCTTTCTGTTCTTTACAGAAATGATTTGCTTGCGTCTCGCAACATAGCCTTGCAAATTAAATTCCTTTAATATGTTCTTGACAGAGTAGAAAGGGTCCACTTTTTAACAAGTGTATACTGATGTTGGATTTGGGGTGCCGTTTCAAAACTTATTCTTAGGCTGCGGATCTTGATAGAATTGTCTTCCCTGTTAGAAGTAACTCTAGTAAGAGAAGATTAAGGGACATCACGAAAACACGAAGACATCACGAAAGAATTCAGGTGATCGCTCATGTCCCTATCAGTACAAGCCGATAAGTCTCATGTGCGTCATGAGTGAGTTGCTGGAATCTGTGTTAAATAGAGAAGTAATCAACAACCTCAGCAAAAATAACCTTCTTAGTGACACGCAATATGGTTTGCGTTCTGCTAGATCTACAGCGGATATGTTTAAAGTTATATGTAATAGGATTAGTAAATCTCTCGACGGAGGTTACCTTTCTAGGGCAATTACTCTCGACATATCAAATGTCTTTGATAGAGTATGGCATAAAAGTTTACTTCACAAGATCTCTAGCTACGATATAGCTGGATATGTCTTCTCATTTATTAAATCCTTTCTCTCTGATAGGTTCATAAGAATAGTGGTTGATGGGCAGAAACCAGAACCTCTCAGTATAAATTATGGAGTCCCTCAGCGATCCATCCTGGGCCCAACTCTCTTTCTAATCTACATTAATGATCTTCCAAATCACATCCTTACATGATTCGTAGATATTTATGCTGATGACACTACTATCTATGGTAGCACATCTAATATCGTAAACGACCAAGTTCTCTCTGATTCTCTCTCCTTTGATCTTGAGCAAGTGGTACAATGGTGAAAGAGGTGGTTTGTTACTTTTAATGCATCTAAAACCAAGCTTTTATATTTACATCATCAACGTTCTGATCACCATCTGGCATCAACTGAAATAAATGGCTCTCGTCTTGGGGAGGCCTAAGGTTTTGATAAGCTTCTGGGATTACCCTTTACTCCTGATCTTATATGGAACACATACATCAAATCTGTTGCCAAGGCCGCTGGAAAAATGGCGGGACCCTTCTATCGATCCAGCAGCTATCTCACTGCTGATGCAATTCTCTATCTATATAAGAGCCAGGTACGTCCTAGGATGGAGTAATGTTTCCACATTTTGGCAGGAGCTGTAAGAAAGGACTTGCCCTGCCTTGATAGAGTTCAAAATAGACTTCGTAGTCTCGTAGAGGACATCTTTCTTCCTTTTCCTGCAACTTCTTTCTCACAGAAGACATGTTGCGAATTCGTCTCTGCTATATTGGTATTTTCATGGCAAGTGCTCCGCTGACCTCCAATATATGGTGTCCCCCTCGCCAAACACTCAAAAGAAAGAACCCGTCTAGTAGAAAACACGGTCACTAATTTCCCCTATTTTTATCTGTGCCTTAATCTAAATGTAGATTCCATGAGCAAAACTTCTTTCTTAGAACTGCACGCCTATGGAATTCTCTTCCGTTTTCCTGCTTTTAAGCTTACTACAATATGTTTGTCTACAAGTATAACGTAAACAAGTTTTTGATGAGCCGTTCCATATAATATACAACACATTTACCTAATTTCCATTACTAACGATTACTATATTGTCTAATTTCTACTCGACACTCTTTAGCCCTTATACCCGAGTGGACTCATGGCCTTGATAAGTGGTGATGCCTATGTAAAAAAAAATGCCGCTGTTTTGGTGCTGTTCCAAAGGCTTCCGTACCGTTTTCTCATCACATTTCAATTTGCGGCCGATTTCTAGATTGGATAAACCAGAAAGGTTGAGGCTAATGAGCTCCTGGCGACTACGAAGAGAAAATCGTGGTATATGGACTAAATGTAACGTTGTTTAGCCTGGAACAACAATTACGATTATAGATGCTTGTTGCCTGTTGGTGGATATTTTAAACTGAGTTAGCAGTGACAATGAAGCTTGTTTAAGCGAACTTCTTGCTGTGGAAAGTTTGCCTCCTCCATTTACAGTTATTTTATTAAATTGACGTAAACACTAGAATATTTCAATTTAAAGTCAAATATGAACAAGTAGAATTATAGAGGTATAAAGTCGAGACAAATGAGGTATAGATTGTGTAAATATTTGCATTAAATATAGATTAAATTTGCAGTTTTTTAAAAGTGCGGATTTTCTTGTTGCCTGAAGTGAATATGCATACGTATATATTCGTGTATGTGTGTACTATGACATTTATCTAAAACATCTTATTGTACATATCCAGTGCCTACAGAAATTATAAACATTTTACTGGTCCAACATTACGTATTATGTATACATACTATAGCACTAATCATATGCTGTTGTGTTAGAGAAAATTCCGTTATTTCACATTATGTTTTAAATTAAGGGAGCATATAGAAAAGTCAGATTATAAGTAAAAGTACAAAATAGGACTGTGTTGATAGATATGACGTCCTGAAAACGACTATGTAAACGCAGAGTGTGTGGAAGAGGGTGAAGTTCCTGCTTCTTGTCTTGGACTCCAAAGTACGTTGTTTTTAAGTATATTTTTTATTCATATATTAGTGTATGGGAAACAATCCATATGATCGCTTTAGAGTAATTGAATTGTTAGAAAGAAATTAATATGCAATAACTAATTTCTGAAGGAAAGAAAACACATTTTTAGAATTTACTCAGTTACCTAAGCAAAATGTTATACAATGTTTATTAATATTAATCGGTTTATAAGTTCCTTTTAGGCCTTCCGTTCACGGAACGTCTCCAAAAGTTCAACAATTATTCTGGTCAGTCAGAACAACTTTCACAATACGTATGCTTTGCCTTGATTGTTAACAAAATGAAAGCATTTTACGAGGGACTGATAATTCTTTTTCAACGAAGCAAGTTCTCCTATTCCTGGGAGATTATTGCAACTATTTTTGTCGATCTGTCGGCCATATTCCTCTCCCGGTATCAAGGCCGGCACTCCTCTCTTGATAGATGGCTCCTTACAGTCCAGCTTGATGGCAATACAAACACTTTTGCAGAAGTAATAAATAAAAACTCAAGTCACAAACAGTCCAGGAGAAACCACGCAAAATTCCGCATTAACTTTCGTATATCGTAAATGTCGACGCGTGGGCAATTAACAGCCAGAATTACGTCAATCTTGTTTCCTTTCTTTCTTTTCGTCCTAGGTGTTTCCCTAACAGTCTAAAGATTTAGGTGTTGGTAGAAGCCTTTGTTTGCGACAATGTTAAGCTATGAATTATTAGCCGTGAATGGTTTAGCAAAACACGTCTATTTGACGAAAATATTCAACCAAAGTTTCAGAGAGAGAGAGAGAGAGAGAGAGAAGAGAGAGGAGAGAGAAAGATTGACGGCGGTATTTTAACTTCAGCGTATTCCCAGCAGCCAGGTCTTTTTCAGTTCGCTCTTAACTCACCCATATTCAGTTTTCCTCAATTCCACTGCTTAACTTACTATAAGTTGATCCTGTATAAGCTTAGGTTTTAAGGTATTGTTTGTTAACATGAAGCCGTGCTCATCAATACCATCCAATCAGCGGCCGTTACGACATAGCCCCTTCTTTTCTAGTTCGTTCCGCGCATAATCGTCCACCGACATAAATTTCACTCAAGTGTGTTCTCTTCCGTGGAAGTTGACTTCCGGGTAAGATTGTCATGCCAAACTAAGCGAAAACAACTTCTTATACTCTTCTCTAAGAATTAATTCTTTTCTTCTCAAAACAATGTTATCATAACATTTTTCAATCTCAAATCCGCTAACCGAAGCTACTTTTCATCGTGTTGCATCATCGATCAAATAATTGGAGTCAGCAACGTAATTGAGTATTGCCGGAGATTGCTCACATAATAAAAGAGCTTACTTAGCCTTACTATAACCGAGTTCTATGTCATGTTCGCCCACCATAGGTGGCTGAGTCATATTATTGTTATGTAAAGAAAAATGGAAATTTAAATAATTCCTTGACAGAGCTAAATACGGATAGTAACTTAGAGACAATATTTTCAAATAATTGTCGTGATATAAAAAAAGTCCATTGTTATTAATAAGACCATGAAATACCCAGAAAAATAAAATATTCGATAATTCACCGAACAGGATCAGTTGCAATTGGATTATATTTCAGTTGCAACATCACATAAAATCCTACTTAAAATTACTTTAAAATAAAATAGTCCGTGTTTCCCGCTTTAATGTTCTACCGTGGGTTAAAAAATACCGTTTCTGTAGATATACAGTTGGCAGATATCAAAAGCTTACTTTACTATTGATTAACCGCATCGGCACTTTTACAAGTGGCGATGATAGGTTGAAATGAAATCTTCAACCAGAATTAGCGTCCATACTTACAAAATTATTTAAACGTTGTCTTAAAGAGAAATCCTTCCCAATACCTTGGAAACTCGCTTTAGTATGCCCGGTATTTACGAACTCAGGTGATAGATAATCTCTCCCAGTACAGACCAATAAATCTCCTGTGCAATATTAGAAAGCTGTTGGAATCCGTGTTAAATAGAGAAGTTTTCAACCATCGCAGAAAATACAACCTTCTTAGTGACGTGCTATATTGTTTCCGTTTTGCTAGATCTACAGAAGAAGCGCTTACACTTATATCATATAAGACTAGCGAATCTTTCGACGTAGGCTTCCACTCTAGGGCAATCGCTCTTGACGTATTAAAGGCATCTGATAAAGTATAGCATAAGTGATTACTTCACAAGAACTCCAGCTATAGCATAGCTGGAAATATCTTTTCCATTATTAAATTATTTCTCTCTGATAGGTTCATAAGCGTAGTGATTGAGCAGAAATCAGAAGCTCTCAGTGTTAATGCTGGAGCCCCCAGGTGTCTATCCTGGGCACAACTCTCTTCCTGATCTAAATAAATGATCTTCCAAATAACCTCTTACATCATTCGTATAACGTGGTTTGACAAGCTTCTGGGCTTGATCTTCACTCCTGACGACACTACAATCTATGATAGCACATCAAAGACAGAAAACGACTTAGTTCTGCCTGATATACTCTCCTCTGATTTTGATAATGTGGTACAATGGGAAAAGAATGCTTTGAATGCTTCTAAAGCCAAGAATCTATCTATACACCATCTACGCTCTAATGCTAATCTGAAATCGGTTGAAATAAATGGATTTTGTTTGGGGGAGGTTTCATGTTTTGACAAGCTTCTGGGTTTGACCTTTATCCTGACCTGAAAGCGAACACGTATATCAAATACATTGCCGCGGTCGCTACAATTGATATCTCACTCCTGATGCAATTCTTTACCTATATAAAAGCCAGCTACGGCCAACGATGGAGTATTGTTGCCACACATGGGCAGGAGCTGCTAGAAGCAGCTTATCCTTTCTTGACAGAGTTCAAAATAGCCTTAGTTGCTTACTTGGGGATGCGTTTATCTCTTTCCTGCAACCTTTCCCACAGAAAAGATGTTGGGAGCCTGTCTCTGCTTTATCGTTATTTTCATGGCAAATGCACAGCTATGCTCCCCTCCTCGCCAAACGTTCACGAAAAACACTCGTCTATCTACAACCATTATCAATGATTTCCCACACTCTTAATCCGTGCCTAAACCTAAATGCAGATCCCATGAACAAAGCTTATTTCTTAAAACTGGGACCCTGTGTAACTCTCTTCAGATTGTCTCCTTTTCAGCTGACTAAAATATGATTGTCTTCAAGTCCAATGTAAACACCTTCTTTATGAACCGTCCGCCTTATAATCCAATTACAAAATTATATTTACTACGCCTAATACATTGAGTAATGTATACTCATTAACCCTTATCTCCGAGTGGCCTCCGAGCCTTGATAAGTGGTGATTCCTGTGTAAAAAAAACTGCCCTAGTAAAATAATTGTCGATTAAATACTAGTAGATAATTATGTATATATGTATTTATTTATATATATATACATATGTGTGTGTGTCTTTGTGTGTGTGCGTGTATGCGTGCTTGTTATATATATATATATATATATATATATATATTAATCTTATTTATACAAACATTAATGGCTACATATGTGCATACATGTTTCTGTAATCACCCACGTTGGGGAATTACGTCTTCAGGCCAAGAATTACAGTCGAAAGTGATCTTGGCCTGAAGACGTAATCCCCCAACGTGGGTGATTACAGAAACATGTATGCACATATGTAGCCATTAATGTTTGTATAAATAAAATTAATATACCTGCTCTGGTAAGTCATTGAGCACTATTTTGGTAGACACATGTTGTTTCATTGGATGTACTTCTAGGAAACTAAACTCCACTGGATATATATATATATATATATATATATATATATATGCATATATATGTATATATTTGTGTGTGTTCGACAAATAGTCTGAGAACCTATATCATCGATAAAAGAGAATCGATTATAAATAGGAAAATTCAGTAGAAAATACACATAAAATATACACAATCTATTGAACACAGATAATTGATTTTATGATTTTGATTTTTTACGTCTTTTTAACAGGTATTATTTTTATTTTTAAGTTTTACTCACGAGAGTAAAACAGAAACGCCATCTTCCTTCGTGCCAGCCATTTTTGTATATGTCTGTCCGAAGTAACTAAAAGATTGCATTGGGTTGAATTTGGCAAAGATTTCATCAAATGGGAGATGATTTTGAGTTTGATGGAAAAGAAAAAAAAAACCTGTATCTAACATAAAATAAGACTCATAAAAAATGATGAAGTAATTTTCTCAAGGTTGTATTCCGAAGCGAAATCCTATGAAATAAAAGATGTTTGCGACTGTTGGATAGGTTTTTCGTGTACGTTCGAATTACGGATCAAAGGTTTTTTTTTTCTTAATATCAAATAAAAAAAAATGCACGCGCAATTTGATTGAGTATTTTGAAAACTATTAATGTGTTGGGATTAGAAAAGGAAAAAAATAGATGGAAATAAAGCAAAACTCGAAAAAGTAAAAAGGAAAATTGGAGCACAATCAGAAACAGAAACATATTCTTACATAATCCAAGGAAACATAATTTGTCTTCGGCTAATGGATCAACGGTTTTTGTAACATAAAAGCTGGAAAAAGACACGGAGTTTAATCAACTATGTAAAAACAAAAAAATAATGCAAAAACTAGAGGAAGCAAAACAAAATATTTAAATAGGACCAAAGTGCAAATAAAAAAAACAGCTGTATTATTAAATGAAAAAAACATACACACTGGATTAATCTCATCGAAAAGATATTGATAATGCGGCATAATAAACTGACACCCATATTAATATTACTCCTGATACTTGTATTGATGTAACCAATAAAAGAATAGGAAGAAAGAGTAGCATAACAACAACAAGAAATATAGATATAGGGGTTGAAAGAATGTAAACGAATAAAGATAAAAACAAAGACGGAAAAATGGGAAACATGAAAGCGTAGCCGAATAGTTTCAATATTAGTATATAAAAAAGAGGAATAGCAAAGTATTTATAGAAAAACAGCAACAGTAGTCGTAGTAGTAGTAGTAGTAGTAGTAGTAGTAGCAGTAGCATCATGTATTGTAGAAAAGCAACATAAAGCAAAATAAATCGGAGTCAGACATAACTACAGGAGTAAAAAAGGCACTCAACTGGAGAAAACATATGCATTGGATTCGTGGATCGAAACAGCCATTGCAGTCGAAGATAAAATATATTCTAGAAATAGTGTTATACAGGGATGTGAGACATTTAATATGTCGGTGTTTAGTTCGAGACGTTCTTGTGTAATTCCGAATAATAAATAGAAGTATTCATGCAGGAAGATCGAAATTGGAATTGGCAAGAGTCGCGTTTGAATGGGGACGGTAAACTTGAGTATATATATATATATATATATATATATATATATATATATATATATATATATATATATATATTCAATGTAGCAATACAATTATATTGTGATGCATCGCGCAACGACAAGCGTCTAAATATAGAAACATAGTTTTTTTTCTGAGATATTTTACATCGTACAATCTATATATCTATAAAAGTGAAATTGTCTGTCTGTCTGTGTGTTTGTCTATCTGTGTACATTTCCCTACAAAAACAACTCAATTTTAGTCTACGGACTCAAAATTTGATATACGGTCTACTGAGATTTGGAAAATCTTTTTAATCTGTTTTAGGACAGAAATTTGTCTGTATAGGGGTCAATTTTCAACGATTTGACCTTTGAGAACTCTACCGACCCCCTCCCCTAATTTTGGGGATAAACACTTGAAATTTTAGATACACGTCCCTTGACATGGATCTTACTTAATAACTTTATTTGAGCGCAAAACAATAAATGTTAAGTGGTCACAACAGGGCTCAAATTATAAAGAATTGACCGCTGCGGTCTCTGCAAAATTACTCAGACAATTTCTGATCTAAACATTTGAAATTTTACATAAAGGGTAATCGAAGATATGGCAAGCTTTTTAATCGGTATGGGTCGAAAATTTGAGCTACCAATATATAAATGTATGTATGTCTGTTTGCTGTCTGCCTAAAACTTTCGACAGAGACTAGGGATTTTTACAAGATCGGCATGGTTTTTAATCTCGGTCTTTCAGACAACAAATATCGAATAATTGGCTAAAAACAGTAATTTCTTTTCAAAGCGAGGGGTCGTTGTATTCGCCGATATTATCGAAAGTCATCCCCTCTTTTCGATTGCCTGGACTCAATTTTAACCTACGTCACTTCCGGTTTGACGGTGGTGGTAACAGCAAAGACGCCATTTTCCCCCATTCTTTTCCTCCTTCGCGGTACGGGTCCGGACCTGCCTTCCTAATACCACATTTTTTTTTTGCTCAACATGCACCCCAAACATCCGGGCAACGCCGGGATGAAATGCTAGTGTATAATAAAAATAATAATAATGCCATGTAAATATATTAATGTTATAGAAAGTGCAATGAGATCATGGAGACTTGACAATAGATAACTGAAATCCAAAATCCAATATCCAATGCGGATTACCTCTAACCATTACTGTTCATCATATTCATTATGCTTCTTAACAATACACTAAGAAAATACCGACCAAGTACAAATGCAATAATTCAAATGAAAAAAATTGTATGTACATGGATGATCAGAGTTTCTCAGCGAACAGCAAAGAGGAATTAAAGACTCTTGTATAAGCAAACACAATTTTCATTCAGGATATCCAAATGGAATTAGATATGGAAAATTGTGCACTGCCGATCCTACGGAGATAAATAGAAACAATGGAAGATAATAAATGCTATAATAAATTTTAATTTTTTTTTGCTTTAATATGAAAATTCAGGTCGAAATCGATGAGATTTACATGAAAAGATGTAAATTGTGTAATTAAGATATGGAGACATTTCCTAAACGTTGGCAAAATGAACTTAGCAATTACAATATCGTAAATGAACTAAATTGTTATGAAACTAATTGCTCTGAATGCAATGTTGTTGATCCAAACATTTTATTTCAACTATTAACAAAAATATTTAAATGGCTCTCTTTTTACGAAGAAATTGAAATGAGATGTAGTTTGGGTGCTTATTAAAATGGCAATTAAAAGTGAAGAATATAAACTAAAGCCAGCTTGACGTCATATTCAAAAAATCAGGTAAATCGATTAAGTATTTAAAAATTCAAATGTTACGACGAAGCGATTCGTAGTGAATGATCGGTCATCATGAAATCTGAAGAAATAATTAGTTGGAGACAACTCAAGTTAATGTGCCGATGTTAAAAATCAGACTTATGTTAAATACATTTATCTTAATGTAATATCATTTATTGGTCATAAAATTATTAAGTGAACTCAATTATTATTATCTCAGTCTAGAAAGGGTTATCTTTTACTGATCAAGGATAGAAAATGTAGTGTGGTATGAGAACTAATACTACACTTTGCTCCCAGCCAAAAAGTCACCTGACTTATTCATGAAAAAAACTGAAATGTATTCTAATAAAATAAATTTAGGATTTTTTTTTATCGAATTTTTTTAAAACTTCATTTTTCTCGTGTCGCATGTTTTTATTCTCACTAATATTGAATGCAGAAAGGAATTGTCTTACAGGTGGAGGGCGGAAGAAGAAGAAGCGTTTCTAACTGAAATTAGAATTTAAAACTTGAAGTCACGGTTGACTTGAATTCACTGTTAACTTTCACATGTTTGGTCTTTTATGTTTCTGTTTTTGTGTACATTTATCTGGTCAACGGCAAAATCGACAGAGGAGTTAAAAAAAGAAAACGAACAAAGTAAGCTGTTCTAACTGTAATTATTATTATTATTATTATTATTATTATTATTATTATTATTATTATTATTATTATTGTAACTGTTTTTCTATTTATTATTATTTTATTTTTATTATTATCATAATAATTATTATTGTCATTATTATCATTATTATTATTATTATTATTATTATTTTTAATAATAATAATATTATTTTTATTATTATTATTATTATTATTATTTAAAAAAATACTTTATTGGTTATTACTATTATCGCTAATATTATTACTAGTAGTAGTATCAAGTCGTCTGGAAGGACAACTCAACAAACAACAAATCGTCGATGTTTTAGGAAGCCTTCAAACCTCTGCAATTATAGGTACCGCCAACATCCTTAGGACAACCCTTGATCTTTGAAGCTCCTGGTTTGAAGCCTGGATTAAGGGAAATCCTCTGAAAATGAATCCCTTCCCTTTCGAGAGGCACGTTCATAAACGAAATCAGAATAATAATAATAATAATAATAATAATAATAATAATAATAATAATAATAATAATAATTATTATTATTATTATTATTATTATTATTATTATTATTTATAGTAAAATACAAGTAAATTGCCAAACAACACCTATTTGAGAACTAAACCTAAAAACCTATATCAACAAACTTGTAGTAAACCTAATTATCATGGCCAATGCACTACACCGAGAAGATTGATACTGTCTGACTCCCCGGGAATAAAAAATAACAAAAAAATGGGGCTGGTCATTATAAACGATTGTATGCATTATACAAAAATTAATTAAATAAATAGATATCGAAAGCACAGAAAAATTATCAATCGATACAACAGACATCGTCCAAATAAAAAAGAGGGAGAACAGAGAGGCAAGGCATAAAACGATAAAAGTAAAATATAAAGTAAATCTGCTACACTAGCGATTAATTTAGTTACACAACCGTGTTCATTGTTTAGGAATTTTGGGGCTTTTTAATAGCGTTCGGTATGGCTTTCGTCGTATCCGTCCAACTGCTGATCTATGAACTGTTATTTTATGTATACTTCAGCGAATGTAGAGAGATTGCGCTAGAGATTTCCAAGTCGTTCGACAGAGTGTGTATCTTAGTCTTTTACATAACTTCGATGTTATGGTATTGGTAGTGAAATTTCTATCAAACCTCGCGAATAATTCTCATGGAATTTTCATTTCAATTGCTGTCGTCCCTAGGGTACTATGTTAGGATCAAGCCCGTTACTGCTGTGTGCAACTAGCCTTTCCTAGAATATTATTTAAAAATTGACATTCATGCTTATGACACCATCTTTAAGCTTCATTGCTTTTCGCCTATCTTCCTCGGATCATTTGAAATATGCAGTTTATCTAGATGGTACGTTGCAATCTATTATGAATTATGGTACGAAATTACTTGTTTTCTTTAATATCGTAGATATTTGTCGTTCAATCGATACGTGCATAGTTTTCTGTCTGAGATTCTGATAAATTGTACTCCTCTAGACTTGAAATCCACGATAAAACTTCTTAAACATTCTTTCTCACAAAATATTCTTGATCTCTATGAGATAAATTAGTTCTGCCTCTCGTAATAGCGACCCTCTCTGTTGGTATAAACACTTTCAAGCATCTGAAACTATTCTCTCGTCTAATATATCCTATTAAACTATGTATTGAGAAATGTGTTCATACTTGAGCTTGGCAATCTGTGTTTAATTTGAAGGGTCTTGATAAATTGCTAAAACCTGTATGTACTTTGATCCGATCCGAACTTTCTTCTACATCACAACGTCTTTCTCACATATGTTACTTTGGTTCTCTCAGTCTTTTTACAAATACTATTACGGAATGTGTCCCTCGGAATTAAATTTTCTATTGTCTGCTTCCTTTTTCCATGTCTTTTGACTCGTAAGTTTCAGGATCTTCATTAATTCGCTGTTTCAATACCTTATACTAATACAATCTTCCATTCAAGTAGCTTCTTCCCAAGGACTGCAACAGTGTGGAATTATGTTCCTGCTCACTGTTTTCTCTTTCTGTGTTTAAAACAACTCCTATATTTTATACTTAATTTTCGTTTTTGTTAGGTCCTCACTTATAATGGTCACGTGCTTTGTATAGAGCGACGTTCATAGAAACCTTCAAATTGCGAAAAATCAGACTAGCAAAAACCCTTGACATGTCTGCGAAAATATTATGTAAATAAATGCCCTTATTCACTGATACAAACAGCACAACTTAACGAGATTAAAAATTAACTATATAAATGCTTAGATTTACAAACCATATGAAAAGAGACGACTTAGACTTTGTAAACAAAAAAGATGAAATTATATACACATAAAAATAATTGCATAAAACAAACCCAAAATAATGCAAGAACATGCACGGCAAGGTAAGAATTTCACTACAGTAGGAACTATGCAACAATTACATCTTCGAAATCAGAAATCTGTACAAACACAAAATGGCAGAACTACTTTAAACTGGTGTCAAAACTATATAGAATGTTGAAGTAAACACAAATGAATGTATGTCGAGAGATTACAACGTGCCAATTTAACGCATTAATCCTGCTAGATATTAGATAATGCGATCTCAGTATCTCACGTTCTACATACGGATGTGACAACATTTAATCATTATCAGAACAGTTGGAGATAAAACGATATTAATCAGAGCGAACATTCTATTTCGAATTCTACCGTGACAGACAGACACTGCTATTTAACTTAACCATGAGAGACATAAAATTCTATGTAAAACTTTAGAATAAGAGACAAAGAGAAATGCTATTCTGAACTTTGGCATTATAACTGACAAATGAAAATACACTTTTGGATTTGAGCATGACTTACCGAGCAAAATTCAATCTAAAACTTGAGCATGACGTCCAGCGAAATATAAATTAATTAAAAAGACGTATCGCAGTAGCAATGTCTTAAATTGTTATTACAGAAGGAAATAGTAATGTAGAGGGAGAGGGTAGGCGGTAGAAGATAATTTAATGACGTATTGCTGCGCTTTTTTTTGTACAATGTGTTACGTTTTTGAAATTTGATTCAATGCCCTTAGCTCGCGTCAATGGAAATCGCCAAAATTGCATTGCATTCGTAAAGAAGTGCTAACTTTTTCTGAACGATGTTTTCTTAAATAACAAACAATGCTAATGGGATCTTTTACCCCTTCACTAAATTTCAGTTATGTTACTTAATATTCTATATGTGCCTGTTTGATGTATTTTTTAAGCTTCATTGAATGGTCACTTCAACAACATTTGAATCGAGCATTTTCTTCATAGTGATCTATATTTAACGCTGAGTTTGGTTCTTAACTTTTTAGGATCATCCTTAAATGCTCATTAAATTCTTACTGTCTAATTTACAATATTATCGACAAAAACATCCTCCAAATAAGGGACAGCATTTTATTTTTTACTATAAAAATCAAGATAGATTACAACTCAACCTATATTGTATTGGATCAAAAAGATCATATTTCACATCTCCTTTATTTAAAACAGAAGTTTAAAATATATTCATCAGCACACAGAAAAAACAAAGAAAAATTAAAATCGTGAAAAAGAATAGAAAAAGTATTTCAAACACATTTATAAATGACATCATGGAAAACAGAACTATTAACCGTGGCATAGTTGTAAGGTACAAGAAGGAGAAAACAGCAACGTTTCAAGATTTTATTGTCGCAAAACAATGCTGAATTTAACAGAATTGTGATTGAAAAGATAATAATATATCAACGGCTTGTGCAGATGAAGCAGAAAGCTTAGGAAAATCCTAAGCATTCCTATAACGCTACCTCTTCAGCGGCACCCGGTGGACAAACCGGTATAGCTAGTCCGGAGAGATTCAGCCCCTAAGCCAGGCGAAATTGGACTGAATCTGTCCGCTTGTTGCTAAAATACCTACTGACATTGATTGTATTGCATACATCTACAAGTCGATATGAGTCAGGTGCATACTTGTGTTTGGTTGAGTTAAATATGGAAACATTACGACCAGACTAAAATTAGATATAATTGATTTCCGAACGAAAAGAAAATGTAAAACCGCTTTAAGATTTCGATTGATGAAAAAATAAATTGGAAACTCTAGTAAGTTGACGCATTAACCTTGATATTGCTCGAATATAATATCATTGGACAGATTAGGTCAGACATACATGATTGGCATAGATGATTGGCTTATTATATTTCAGCAAGAATCGATGTGGAGAAAGTTTATTGGTAGGAAAAGGGGCATTGAACTCCTTTACTGACAACACCCTTAGATAAATTGCACTTCACCGCTGTTTTTACTAATTAAGATCGGTTGCGTTCAGTCTAAGCATTCAGAAGACGAGGTCTATTTAGACTGAGAGAGTTCAGTCTGGCCTAAGCAGATCAGTACAACAGAAGATGTGCACGTGAATAATCTCGAAGATATTCAGATATTCAAGTAAACTTATCTGAAAATTGTAAATAAGTATAAACATGTTGAGGAAACTCAGAAGGGCACATTTACTTCCCCGATATTGTAAAATAATTTTAGAAAATATTGTTGTCAATAGAGCCCCACGAAAATCAAAGAAAACTAAGTTAAAGCAAGATTTACTAATAACACATAGCAGCGAAAGAAAACAATACTCATAAACTGCTGACTAGTAACAACTAAGTACAAGAGACAAGAAAATATCTCCAATCCTCGGTTTACTGAGTTAATACGTCCTTATATTTATATTATTTTACTTTATTTTTTCTGTGTTAATTTGGTTTTCCTACCTGATTGTGAATTATTGACACTTTTTTTTAAATATATGTCAAAGACCTTCGGTTTATAATTAAACTTCCACTTGTTTCGCACAGACCGTTCATGCATTACAAGACAACAATCTTTTTGCCGAGAAATATTTATACAGTACGGTACATACAGCGAGTCAGTATCATTTATTCATTGTGAAATAACAAGGGCGCTTGAACTTTACTTTCTTTTATTACCATACAGGGATGACTCTATGAATACCATGAACTTTCATTGATAGCGGCCCCGTACAAAGATAATAATTATTGCCCATTTCGAAGTATCCGACACTTGGAAGGTCTACACTGTTATATCTTGTTGTGCGACCAAGGATATGCCCTTGGAAACAACAGTTTTTTAAAATTTGATTTGGAGCTGTCGGCCCGAGGTCTCGACCCGTGGGATGGAAAAAAGATCCCATTATTTGATGGAGCCGATCCCATTATTTGTGATGTTTTTATAAATTGAATTGTAGCATAATATTTTGCAATTAAAAGTTTTACATTCTAAAACATTACGAATTTACATTATAGTAGTATGTTATATATATGTATATATATATACATATATACATATATATATATATATATATATATATATATATATATATATATATATATATATATATATATACTCATGAACCAAAATAATGGGCCAGGAAAGAAATTTACAATTTATTGCACAAAAAGCTGCATTACACAAAATGCAATTAAATAATAAACGAAAATGAATAAAAAATATAAAGATATTTACTTTAATAAAAACTTAGTATGGAATTGAATTGCCCTTAGATCTTTTTAAAAGATCAATTCTTTTTTATCATGCTCTCAACCAACTTGGAGCACTGTGAAGAGGAGATGTTATTCCATTCTCTTTGTACTGCTTCCCATAATTTTTCTTTGTTGGAAAAAGTTTTTCTAACTAATGCACGAGATATTATAGCCCAAATATTTTCCATTGGGTTTAAATCTGGGCTTTGGCCAGGCCAAACATCACATCAATTGAATTATCAGTAAGCCACTTATTTGTGACTTTTGCTGTGTGTGCAGGGGCATTATCATGTTGAAAAATAATGTCATTGTTCATTTCTAACTTCTGGATGCTTGGTAATAAACCTCTTTCTAATATTTGAATGTATTCTTTGGCATTAATTGACGCATCACATCTGATAATTTCCCCAACTCCTGCAGCAGAAAAGGTCCCCATACCATTATTCCTCCGTTTCCATGTTTTACTGTGGTTTCTTATGCAATTCGGTGAAAATCTTTCTCCGGATCTTCGGATGCAACGTTCATCACTGACAAGGCAACATCTTGATTCGTCCGACCAGAAAATATTTCTAAACCAAGCTGCATCTTTCCTTCATCCTTCTGTATATTGTCACTCTAGAAAGAGAATTTCCTGTTGCTGTTCTGAATTGTTTGTTATGGTCAACATAAGTTTTTTTGCGATCCTTCAAAACGGTCATTTTAAGCCTGTGATCGTCCTTCATTGTGGATGCTCTGGGGCGACCAGAACCAACTTTCCTGCTCACTGTGCCTTCAATTTCGAACCTTTGCCCAATTCTCTTCACAGCTGAAAGAGATGTTGCCACCTTTCTTCTTTCAAAATGTCGAAAATCTGCTTGTAAGTCAAATTTTCCTGTCGTAATCCTGCAATTCGGTTTTTAATTTTTTCGTCAAGATGTCGTCTTACTTTTCTTGGACTCATCTTTAATACTGATAATCTGAAAAATACTAAATAACAGCTAATTATTAGCTAACAATCGATACAAATTTTAAAAATTGTTTTCTTTCCAATTTCAATCATGCCCCATTTTTTTTTGTTCCAATTTTAATCATGGCCCATTTTTTTTGTTCACGATTGTATATATAAGAGTAAAGACAATTACGAAAGGACTGGTAAGGTACACTCTAGTGTAAAGCTTTTATACACAAATATATCCAAAGGTAAAACTAAATACGTGGTAGATAAAATATGAATACATTATGTTCATAATTTGGTATGTGTGTAAGTGAATCTTATAGATATGGATGCCCGCCTGACAGATGCACTGTCCTAGCCAAGATTTTAAGTGGTTTTGCTTTAAAAATGCATTACGTCCATTTAAAAATAATTACACAAACTTAACCAGCTGGTTAGACTATTAAATATCAACAGATCTGAAGCAAATTTTAATTATTTTTACTATGTGATCAATTTCTATGAAGGATTCCCTTAAAGATAAGTCACATGTCGTGATCGGATGAACAAGTAATGAAACAGAATTTTATAAGGAGCCACAATTTAAATCAAATTGAGTATTTTATACAACAAATTTAGGGTTACTCTTCTTGCATTCCCCCCATATATATAAAATCAAGAAAAACTAACTCGCATATGTAACTAGTTGAGACATGTGGCCTGCTTATGGTCGAGGCTAAGTAAGCGTAACGCATATAAGGAGGGTAAATTGTGTGCATCAAATTTTATATTAAAACTTTTATATCATTTAATCTAATTAAATCTTCTTGTTATAGTTCGATTTTTCCCTCTTAGTCAGTGTGAAATGAAGATATTTAAGGATTGATAGACTCGCTATTTTTATCTATATCAGTAATTTTTTAAACAGCACATTTGCCTGTGGAGTAATATATTTTATATTAATACGCACCGTATGAGTAAAATTCAATTGTTGAAGAAATGATTCGCTCTAATTGATTGACGATTAATTAATATTTTATTGCAAAATATAGTAGGTTCTCGAGGTCACTTATATTTATAGCCTTGTACAAAATGATAGCATTAATGTAAAAATATACATTTTCTTAAAATTCAAGTGATACGTTTGTGAGCTCATATATATAATACTTCTAACATCAGTGGTGACGACAGGTACTTTCCTGGCTTTAAGGTTTCGAGACTGAGAATTGATTAATTCGATGTATTTGTCGAGCTAGACAACAAAATGAACCAATAGACGGTCAGTTTGCTTGTTCAGCCTCTCTTCGCTTTTTCAAATACCTTTTCACTCACTTCATTTTTATTAACTAAAAAACACAATAAAAAAAAACAGAAATAGACAGACTACTGCGCCCGGAAAAATTCGGCGTCGAATCTACTACTTCGAACTTGGAGAAATTATACAAGCACTCGAAACTGCCTTTCAGATATTATAATATTCATCGCCTATTAACAACGGCGAAATTGAAAAAAATAGATTCTTCCCTAGGATTGTTAAATTTTGGAATTCCTTATATATATATATATATATATATATATATATATATATATATATATATATATGCATATATATGCATATATATATGCATATATATGCATATATATACATATATATACATATATATGCACATATATACATATATATATACATATATATATACATATATATACATATATATACATATATATACATATATATACATATACATATATATAAATATATATACATATATACATATATATACATATATATGTATATATACAGCTACTTCATTTATTCGCATAAATTTAATATATGAAAGTATAGATTTATGCGTAAACTTTAAGTATTAACTTCAAAAGTGCTCAATACGTAGGTAGAGCTAGTTAGTAATTAATAAAATATATATGGCGATTAAGCTACACTGAATATTCTGCGTTTCATCCAACTATAGGATTCGTCAGGCTTATGCGCGAATTCTGTCGTTGCTTCTTGTTTTTATATATGTTGAGGATTTCTAGTCGGCCAATCAGCTTTCTAGTATCCACCGCGCCCCTTCCTACCAGCCAATGGGCATGCATTTTATCAAACAAAGGATCTGTTTTAGAACTAGGTTAGTGGGTTTAGGTGGTCGTTCTCCTTTTTTTTATACATATAAATATACCTATGTGCACACAACAATGCACATACATATACATATATATATATACATATATATACATATATGTATGTGATCGTTTATGTATATTCATGTTTATTTGATTTATTTATTTGTTTTTTTCTATTGTTATTGTTAGTTTTAAAGCTATTTTTTATCGCTATCCTAGAGTAAGTTTTATTTTGTGAACACAGTTGTTTGCTATTTCCCGCCTACAGTTTAATAGATGTTGAGGTTCTTTAAAGTACAGGATAGAAAATTTTTCATGGGGCATAATTTACATGGGTCGTCTAAATGTCTGCATGTGGTAGCTTGTCTCATTATTTTCCATTCGACTACCGGCGAATGTCCACTTTCTTTGAGTTCCCACTATTTATTCGCTAGTGTTGTTTTTATACGGTGTTTTTTATTGTTGAATGCGCTTTTGTGGTCATAGTATCGGGTTTTGAATTCTAAGGAAGTCATGCCTATGTAATATTTCTTGTTATTCGGGTTTTCTTTCGAAAATATTGTTGGTTGATAAACTACGCTTTTTGTTAGACATTTATTTTGGACTGGGCAAAGTGTGCGGTGTCTACAATTGCATTTATCTTGTTCGTTATTAGTATTTTTATTTATGGTATGGTTATTCTTGTCCGGGGTTGGTTTGTTATTATTATTATTATTATGATTATTATTATGATTATGATTATTATTATTATTATTATTATTATTATTATTATTATTATTTTTATTATTATTATTTCTGCTAGTGTTGGTTTTATTTCTGTCATGGTGTCTACTTTTTTATTGTTTATTTTGTTGTTGTTTACATGGTTTTCATTTAGTATTTTGTTATTATGTGCCTTAATAATCATCTCTAAATTTTCGCAACAACTGTAAAGTAACTTCAAGGTATTTTTATTGAAGATTTTGTGTAAGGGGTTGGTTGCGGGAAAGTGTTTTTCAATAAGATCTAGAAATTTCTTGCCAAGTTTGGTTTTTAACATTTGATTGTATGGGGCCGTATACCAAATTATAGTTCTTTTTCTTCTGTTTTTAATTTTATTATAGTTGATGGTGTTTTGTTGCTTATATTTGATATCGATATTTTTGTATCCACTATGTTTTAGGGATGTTTCGTAAATATTGGATGACCTGTTAAATGCATTTTCGTCGCTTGAGTTATTACTGAGTCTACTTACGGTCGAGTTAGGAATATGTTTTATAATTGATAGTGGGTGGTTGGACTTAGGGTTTACGTAAATTGGAGTAGCGTTATCTTTTAAGTATGGTTCATATGTGTTTTTATCTAAGTTTAACGTGACGTCCAGGAAGTTTGTTATTTTTATGTTAGCTGATATGTCCGCTTTTATGCCTTATTTTTTCATTTCTTTGTGTATGATTTTCTTAAAGTTTTCTCCCTTGACTTTGTTGGAGTTTTTTTTTATTATAGCTAGTCCGTCATCTCTATATAGGCCGATATCCGTAGTATCGAATATGCTTATGAGGGTATATAGAATGAATAATCCCACAAGATCTGATGCCTCTGCAGAGTCTCTGGCACCCATCGCCAAATCGAATGAATTTTTCATTTTATTTTTTATCCATATATATTTTATAAATTACTGTATATATACATATATATATACATATATATACATATATATATACATATATATATATATATATATATA
The DNA here is from genome assembly GCF_053919585.1 of Euprymna scolopes. Classification (NCBI taxonomy): domain Eukaryota; kingdom Metazoa; phylum Mollusca; class Cephalopoda; order Sepiida; family Sepiolidae; genus Euprymna; species Euprymna scolopes. The sequence goes on along the minus strand of NC_136512.1, from coordinate 59,916,546 downwards.
TATATATATATATATATATATATATATATATATATATATAAAGGAATTCCGCTACGTAATTGGCTGAAAATGCGAAGCTCGTTGTTTGTTTGTTTACGAACAGGCGATTTGAGAACTATAAAAGTGATGGCGGGTGTCTATTTAAATAGACATCTGACGAGTTATTTACGTGCGTCGATTCCATGGTCGAGTGAGAGAACTGCCGACTGTCAACACGACGGTTCTAGGTTCTAGGTTCAATCCTTGGATTGGGAGAGATGCTAGTCTAGCGCCACTGATGAGTTGTGATACAACGAAACAGGACTATATGTCGATGACTATATATATATATATATATATATATATATATATATATATATATATATATATATATATATATATATATTAAAAAATAACGTGGTGGCTAAAGTGCGCCAAATAGACGTGTAAAATGAGTATTCTCTTCAATGTTTATCGACGTTTTAGTTGGACAAAATTATCAGATTAATTATGTCAGTAAAAGGTTGCTACTAAATGCTTTTTAAGAATTCCAGATAGATTCATTCAAAATTTTATTCATCAAATCAACATTGTTACATGATTGTTTTAGTTCGAGCTAAGAGACGACGGAATTCAATATAAAACCGAATCCTCAGTAGCGTATGAGATGTATTCGCGAGAGACCGAATTATATTACGGATAACTACGCATAACCATTTATCAATGCTCTGGGGTCACTCGAGGATAAGGTTAATGAGTATAGAGCCGTGGAAACTGTTTCGACGTAGATTAAACTCGGAAAAAAGAGACAGCGCAAAAGAGAATAAAATTATTCATTTGTTTTTTTTTTTTTTTTTTTTTTTTTTTTTTCTGATCCGGTGTAATACAACGCTCACACAAATAAGTTCTGTAAGCACCATATATCGTATTTCATATAAACATAATGACACTATTAATAAAACCTTATGTAACCACTGTCCGTATAAAAACGAAATAATGGTCTAAAGAGGAAAATTTGCTAGTTGAATTTGTATATGTATATAAGGCGATTATGTTATCAAAATTAAAATTAAAACTTTTCTCTCATTCTTATAAAGTTTTTCGAAATATCGTTTCGCCATGAAGAAAACATAAGCATATTTATTTAGAAAGCGTATTTAACTCTGTAATATTTTTACGGTTGAATCATCACTATACATTTATAAGCTGATTTTAAAGAAGTAACATTTAATACTATTAAAAGTAAATGTAAAGGTCAAGTGAACGATTATTGTTTGAAGAAAAGGGAATTTTATCATGTTTTTAGTTACCTTAATGGGGTTGTCTTTTCGGTTTTCCCTCATTTGATCGATATTCGCCCTGATGTACCTATTTACTTTGCCTCCCCACGGGACAGAGTTAGACACCAGGGTCGTTTTTTTTTACTGTGGAGAAAAGGTACAAAAATACAAATTGTCTCAGTCGTGAAGGACTGATCCTCCACCAAAAGAGAACAAGCAATGGAAGTGCAGCATCTGAAGAACAGATACTCCACTTTGATGTTGACATGTAACAGAGCCAATGAAATAATAATTTGTCAAGAAGTTATATGGGCACAAATATATGCAGAAGCGATTTTTAAATGCATACGCTTTGTAACATGAAAAAACAAGTCCAATCTTTCTACAGACTAATGCATTTACTGTGCATAATGCAAAAGAATAAAAACTTGATTGGATAATTAATATGAACCAGAAACATACAATATTTATGTTTTAGCATTATAAAAACTCACAGTAATAAAGGTCCGAGGACTGCATAACTACAAGGTTTTATGAGGGTAAACTGGTTATTTAGACAACAGCATAGGAATTGTGTGTGTTAATTGAGTATAATTTGATCAATCGGAAGGGCGGCTCAACGAGAGTCCGTTAACATTGGTTTGGAAACGACAAAATGTTCTTACTTTGACAGCCGGCCCGGCATGTCACATGCAGGCAGTTCTGCAGAAACAATTATTTCATGGGATCTGCGTTCAGAATAAGACACATATAAAGAGCGCTAGAAAAAAAAACTTAGTAGTTGCCTCAGCCAGACGAGAGTTTTATGAAAGTTTTGCGTTTGACAGGTATAGATTAAAGCTTAGATGAGCACTTACAATACAGTTAAGATAAGACAGACAGAGATAGAATCACAGCGTCTCTTCTGTGGGAAGGATATTGCAAAGAAGAAAAAGGGGTATCACCTACTATGGTTACAAAACCGGTTTTAGCTTTTGATAATGCAAGATAAAGTGTTGCAACAATTTCCACCCCGAATGTAGCAACAATTCTTCATTTTCGGACGTGTTCACATCTTATAAAGTTACGATTGCTTTATGATCTAGAGAAGTATGCAAACATACTTTTAGCAGCTTTTGGAAATAAATTTGATGCAAGTATTGCATTTCAGGTAGGAGTTGGGAGTTTATTCTAGAAACTTGTTGAATCAGCGTGCTTCTAAGAAACGAGATCTATTCATATTAATTGGAGTCAAGAAGAGATTAGAGCGTTGCTTGTGTAAAAATAGACGCTGGTGTTGTATACTTTAAAATTAACAAGCCAATTATTTCCTCATTGCACTACGTCCTCAAGGTCGCAGGAAATGAACTCGTAATTCGTGGTCTTGCTAGTCTTTGAAGTGTAGCCATAGATGCCAATGTTGCATGCGTATATGTCGACAAATGAACATAAAATATAATTTAGGAGATTACTGATGAAGATAAAGAAGGCTAATAAAAGTATGAAAATATTTTAGAAATGTAACTAATTGTTATTTAGATATAAACCGCGTATTGTGTCATTAAATTGATGATTTTATTGATTGAAGTTTCGGTGAATACACGCATGCAGATAGTATTATTCATGTATGTATTTTTGTTCTTGTTTTCGTTGTCTATTATACAATAATAGCATCAAAATAACTGAAAAAAACATGAAATATTCATATTGTTTTTTACATGTTCGATTATGCAATAGTTATACGAGGGGCGGTAAATAAGTAATGCTCCTTACCCACTTCACATAGTAGTAGAGCAACGAAACTTGGCACAGTTATTAGTCTTTCTCTATATATGAACCATCCAGAGTTATGCATTTCTCCCAACGTTTGATGCAGCTCTGGGGACCGTTTTTGTAGAAAACTCCAGGTTGGTCCTCCAACCACGACGTGACTTCAGATATCAATGCTGCATCATCTGGAAAACGTTTTCTTTTTAAAAACAACTTCAAAAAAATGGGAAGAGGTGAAAGTCAGAGGATGCAAGGTCAGGAGAGTAGTGATGATGCAGGAGGATTTCATAAACACACGCCCGTGCAACTGATCTGGCGACATGCTAGTTGTGGAACGGAGCGTTGTCTAGCAGGAGGAGGGTACCTTTGCTGACCCTTTTCCGCCGCTTGATTTTGATAGCTTCCCTTAATTTCCTCAAAAGTGAAGCATAATAGGCTCCTGTATTAGTGGTACACTTTGCCAGAAAATATGTCATTACTACCCCGTCCTAGTTCCAGAAGACTGTGAGCGGAGGGCTGCACCCTTGCGTCCTTTGGATGTGTTGAATCCTAGTGCTTCCACTGCATTGACTGTGCCTTGGTCTCTTGATCATCGTGATGCACCCAGGTTTCACCCGGTGTAATCCGTCTTTTGAAAACTTTGAGTAATCTTCTTGGAACATCTCCAAATTCATCCTCGACGCGTTCTCGCTTCTGGAATGGTGTGAGCAACCTGGGAATCCATCTGGCAGACACCTTATGCATATGTAAATGCCCATTAATGATAGTTTCCATAGCCCCTGTACTAATCGTGATATCTTGGACTATTTGGCGAATTGTAATACGCCGGTATTCCAAAATGGCAGCCTCAACTTGACGGACAGATGCCTCATCAATGGCAAAGGGGGGTCGACCAGCTTTGTGAGCTGTTTCCACAGACTTCTGGTCATGTTTGACTTCACGATGCCAGCGTTTTACAAGGTCATATGATGGGGCAATATCACCATAAGTTTCTTTAATTTCATCTAAAGTCTCCTGTGGTGTGCGTCCTTTCAAATACAAAAACCGGATCACTGCTCGACATTCAATAGGCTCTATTTCACACCTCAGTTCAAACATTTGTAAACCAGAAACCACAATTAGTTCAGAGCTGTAATTTGTCACATACCCCGCAGATATATAAATCATTGCACATGCAAAAATTCGGCTTGATCAGACAACTGGAAGTGGGTCAGCGGCATTACTTATTGCACACCCCTGGTATAATAAGATTAACAGTAGATAAACTATAGATAACTCATTATCTTCAATTGAATCTATTACTATCATTATCAATAGGTATATCTGCTAACGAGGAAAACAAGAGGTACTGGTTGGAGATTGACAAGTTATCTATGCAATGCTACAACATTTTCACTCATATGTTGTTTAATGCAAACAGAATATTTGATGATTATTTTATCGAATGATTAATTATGTTAACGTCCATTTATAATTTAATACATCAAGCATTTCAAAAAACGTAACCATCAGTAGCAGGCAATTATCTCAAATCAATAAGCGGGTATTTCTCATATTATGCAACATGTCATCGCTGAAAGTATAATTAATACTTGATTATATCCCATGAGATATTATTCATTCTGCTTGATTCCGAAAATACACAGTTTAAGTGAACATAAAACAAAAGAGAAAAATACATAATTTTATGAGGAAAACGTTTTACATTTATTATTTTGTTGATACCTTTTCTCATATTTTTTCTTATCTTTTTTCTTGTTTTGTCCCGATACATTGTGAATGTTGGTATTTTTTTTAACTCTTACGTTTTCTTTTGCGTTGTTTTTATGCCATTTTTTTCGTGTGTGATCCGGATGTAAAGGATGCAAAGAGAAAATATATTATAATGTTGTACGGCAATGTCTCTTCTGTAATATTGGTTCATACTTTTTGCAGTAGTTTCATATATAATCATATTACGAAAACCACTCTCAAACAGACTATGGTAACCATATTGCGAACACTTAAATATATTGTTAATTCCTGGAGAAAATACTAAAGATCGCTCCAGGTCAATTCTCGAATGAAAACGCTGTTAAGATCAATTGCCATCCGAAAATTGTGGTCAGCAGAACTGTGACAACAGAATAATCTTATCAATGTTTTTACTCTCGAATATATATCCGACATACTAAAACTCTCTAAATCAAGTGAGAACAATATAAATCTTATACAATGTAATCATATACATCTTTACATCGTATAAGGGTACAAAAATGGAAGTCGCTCTATTGCCCTAGCTCCTATGATCAGTGTTGTAACCCATTATATTTTTGTATCAGACATAAAAACGGTTAAACAACACATACACACATATACACACACCAATATATATTCCATTTAATAACTTCATGAAGGTAAAAAATAAATGACACAACGCTTTCAAAATCTTTGTTAAGTTTTGTCTCCGATTACCCACGATAATTACCGATAATTGAAATCGTTTTCTTATTTATTTATCATCGTTAAAGCCATTGTTCATGTCCTTGCTTAGCAACAATGGTAAATATCGGGCAATAAAAATTCTACTGTGGGTAAGTTGATAGTCCGTTTCTCCATGCCGCGATGTGTAGATTAAAACTCCGCACGTACATTTCTTTCGTTTTAATTAACTGCTAAGTATATTATAAGACGTTGAAATGTACATGTTTTTTGTGTGTGTTTTTTGCATGACGTGGTCTGTAAGGTCAACAATTGCAGGTAAATGTCTGTATATTTTTAAAAAAATACCTATTATTTTTTCAATATTAACCTGAATATTACAGTATTTAATTAAACTTTATAATTGAGAAGCAACTGACCCTAAAGAAATTGTAAAACAGTCTACACATTCAGTAAACATGTTATTCAGATGTTTGTTATATGTCGGTTTAAAAACATATGTCCCACCAACCAAGCATAAGTAGTATGCCCGGCGTCGTAAGATAAGGAATTTTTCGACACTGTTGGCTAATATTTGCACTATACAGCTATAGCCACTAAAATTCTTTGAACTAATAGATAGTTGATGTTGATACTGCGTTTTTTCTGTAAAATAACTAGGTATATTGATTCTGTCAGTTAAAAGAATGGATAATAAAAATTTTAAATAATGATTAACAAATAGATTAGATATTAGTTTAGAATTTCTTTGTTTGTCAAATGTATGTTTGGACATATAGGTGAAATCCACGTGAATGAATAACATGGTGGGTGACACCTTGACGTCATAATAAAAGCGAATTCCCAATATAAGCAGATTGTGTTCGAGTCGCAGAGGTAGGTAGAGCTAGAGAGCTGGAAAAGAAGGGAGTCATATAGAGTCGAGTCGGTTAAACTGGGAACTGGCGTCTCTTGAAGGCGAAGGAGGAGAAGATAAGACCATATAAAAATCGAAGGTTGTAATTATGTATTTATCAATCATCTGGATGAAGAATAAAGATTCATCATATATTTTTAACCCTTTTCTTTGTCATTGTCATTACAACTGAAAGGTTAATGTGTGTATGTCAATCATCTGTAAATGAACATTGGTCAACCCCCTTCAAGTGTTATATCCTACATCATCATAAAGAAGTATCTCCCCTTTTAATGCATCCAAAATCAAGCTTCTATCTTTACATCATCAACGCTCATATCCCAATCTGGCATCAATTGTAATGCATGGTCCTCGTCTTGGGCAAGCCTTATGTTTTGACAAGCTTCTGGGTTTGACCTTTACTTCTCATCTGAAATGGAAACAGGTACACAAAATCTGTTGCCAAGACCACTGGGAAACAGGTTAGATCCTTCAATCGATCCAGTACATATCTCACTGCTGATACAATTTTTTATCTATATAGGAGCCAGGTACGTCACAGGATGGTGTACTGTTGCCACATCTGAGCAGGAGCTGCTAGAAAAGTATAGTCTTCAAAAGAGATTCGTAGCCTCGTAGGATAGATCTTTTTCTCTTCCCTGCAACTTCTATCTCACAGAAGAGTTGTTGCGAAGCTGGCTTTATTTTATCGTTATTTTCATTGCAAATTATCGACTGAACTTCAATCTATGGCCCCCCTCGCCAAACTTTCACAAGAAACACACGTCTAGCTGAAAAAAAACATCAATCATGCCCCCTTCTCTTTATCTGTGCCTTAACCTAAACCTAGATTTGATGAACAAAGACTGTTTCTTAGAAGTGCATACCTGTGGAACTGTCTTCCGTTTTCCTTCTTTCCAGCTGACTACAATCTGATTTTTTCAAGACCAAAATAAACAAGTTCTTGTTGAGCCGTTCCATATAAGTTATAAACTTTACCAAATGTTCATTACTAATGATTACTATACTTTCCAATTAAGTTAATAAATTTACCGAATTTCCATTATTAACGATTACTATATTGTCCAATTGACTACTATACACTCTTAACCCTTAGCGTCGAGTGGTTTTCGCGCCTTGATAAGTTGTGATTCCTGTGCAAAAAAGGAAAAGCATTGACATCGTCTTTTTTGTTGCCGTTTACGACGTTATGCAGACGACGTCGTCGTCGCTGTGTAAAAGTGTCACATAAATATATCCCCCCCTATATGCGTCGCTGAGATGTCATCAATATGTACCAACCTACATAATATGTACGCTAATTAGGAGCCTCTGATATGTACTCTCTCTTTTAATTTCATAGTATCATTGCAAAGGCATTAAGTAATCCAGTCGCTTCAGGTCGAGGTAGAAGGGGGCAGTGCGAGAAGGGTACAGAATCGTAGCATCCTTTTATAGACAAGCGTTTGTCTCTTTGGACTTGTGGGGTGGTGCCAAGTCCGTCTGCCAAACCCAGTGTTCGCCAGCGGCCATCTGATTGTATCAGGGGACTACCGCATTCTTGAACACATCTTGGTACACTTCACTGTTTACTTTCAAGCCGACTTCCATGATATAAGGTGGTATGGTGGGGGCCTTCATTTGCAACCTTATTACAGACTATAACCGTTGGCGTAATTAATTTTCATTAGCCTGAGCTCGTCCTTTTATACGTAGCCATCCACCGATGCATTTGTAGGGTGTTGGCAATGTTCCCGTTTAAATACCTTGGATCCGTAGAGAACATAAGTTGTACAGCCGCGCATCTCTGATTACACTAGACTCGTCTCGCTCTTGGTATTTGTACACATCTGGCCAACTAGTAGATATGCTGCAACGAAAATTATAATCGGGTTTAATCAAATGAAAATGAGCCCACGTCATCTTTTCGGGGGGGGGGACAAATTTATAGTTCCACTCCTTTATTTTTTTTAATGATTATATAATTTTTCCCGGTCTATTAAAGAAGTAATTTGACCTTAATAACCTGTGATACGCCATTTTATTATCTTTCTAAGATATGAAGAATTTTATTACTTCCAGAAATAAAATATGCGGGTTGGGTGATGTTCGAAGTAAAAACCTATTAAAATGAAAAGTATCGTACAAGAGAATGAATAATATACGCATAGGAATAGCAGTCGAATGCCTTTTTTTTAAATAAGCCGTAGAATTTCTAATGGGCTCGATAGTTTAGAGCAAATTAAAGGGTAAGTGAACTACAAACATACTTGCAAGCTTATGGCATTACAACGTTAAATCTGTAAAAACCCTATGAAAATGCCCGTTGACTCAGTAAGGATGATGAGAATTTAAGCAAAAAAACGAATGGAAAGTGATTGCATGAATGTCTTCATAGCAAGAAGGCTGGTGTATCCATCTTTCCTTCTGTTTCTGTATGCACCAGAGCGCGAAAGAACAGATAGGGGCAGCATCTTTCTATATCTCACCTTAAGTGTGCACATGATATCGGGGTAGAAAAAGTGTATCTATATGTGCCACTGTCAATATAGGCACGATTAAAAGCGTCTGTTCATCTATTTTATTATATATTTATTTATAACTTATAAACAGCTGTTTCGTCGTTTCACCTTGCAATATATATATAGACAGGGTGAGCTCTATGACTGACATTTGACACGTGCGTCTGTAACTACTAGGTAGATATACGGATAAAGAGGCATATATAAAGTAAAACGAATAATAAACATTTACGTGTATAACCTAAGTGTATATGTAAGATGCTATCTTTATACATTCTTTTTTAAAAATGTGTCTTACAGAAAATAGTATACCCTCATTTTCTCGAAAAATATAAAATGATTGAATCAACGTACCTAAACGCAGTGAGAAAGAAATAGGGGAAAATACATTGACTATACCAACTCCGCATGTGTATGGTATAACTTTAATTATATTTACCCCAAATAAGGCACACTGTAACCCGCGCGTTATGGGATTTTGCTAATTAAAAATGGCATTATATAGGCGTTGAAAAGTGATTGTGTAACTTATAATGCATGTTCACATCAAATGTTCAGTTCTTCATTTGTATCCCATTTTATTTCATTTCTTCTTTTAATATAATAATGCTGGGTATGATGCAGCCAAACCAGCTGGTAACATTGCCCTTTGCTTTTTATTAATACCAACCGATAATTCTTTTTGATATCCTCATTGTTCCCTCAAGTGCAATTGCCTTGATTTCCCTTGGACTTGGTTAATCATGGAATAATAATATGGTATATCTTCAGGCTTTCTTTATAAGCTCTGTCGTACCTATACTAACTGGCATGATTGAAATCTCCCTAAGATGCACTTTCTTTTCCTATCATACATGTGACCTTCATATTTGGTATGTTTCTCCATTTCAGCTCTATTCAGACGTTTATCAGTAGGGTCACTCACTTCCACCAAGGTTGTCACTCTCTCTGACTTATTCAATTATAAATGTCAGGTTTCACAGCAGCAATTTCATGAGAGGGGGCCGTGGGGATTACATGGTTGTAATGTATGGTATATAAGCCGTTTCCAACAGTTTGTCAATGTTGATGTTCCCAGGACTTGCTGGAAGATTGGATGTTTTATTTTATTACAGATGATACAGTGAAAGTCCTTACATACGCCATCGTGTCTCGCTATAGCTAGAGTGGATTAAACAATGACACAGAGGAATTTCTGATAGCAAACATTGCAAAGAAAAATGTTTAGAGTTAACAATTAATCAGAAATTCGACCACTATTACATTACTGCCTGCAAAGTTATATTTTTCTCCATTTTAACCCCAAACAAGAAAAAGTTCCACTTTTGTATAGGGCTACCATCGGGGGACATAAATTGCAAGGATATTATGTAGGCAGTTGAGCAGCGAGATGTCCGTTCACATTACACTTGAAAATATTCATGCCAGTACAGTTGGGAAAACACGAACCCGTAAGGCAATTCCGAAGTGTAGAAGTTCTATGAAAGAAACTATTAGTGTAGGAGACTTTCCTTATTCTATGGATCTCTACTGAATAAGGGTGGGATTTCGCTGCTAGTAGGGTTTGTCTGGGATATTTATTAAGGGTTTGTAGTTCATTAAAATACTTGTGGATAGGCAGAGAGATGCAGCATTACGTGTATGGGACAGACGTTGAAATTTATGACCTATCAGATTGGCGACTCTCTTTTGAAATCTGGCCAGGAGCCAGATACTAGTAGCAGTTATACCATCCCAAATGTAGTAGAGATAATGGATACATTCAGGCGTGAGTAGCTTTCTAGCACGCTGGAGAGATCCCACCTTCTTGGCAGCAGCGTCAGGCCATTATGTCAATGTATCTGTTACAGTTCATGTTCCCTATAAGGGTTGAGCCTAGGTGTGTGAAAGTATCTTCAGGTAATGTATCTTTAGTCATAGCTATTAGTGTTTGAGAAGGTGTCTTGTTATTATTGAAAAAAAACACGCTAGTCTTGGTAGCATGTAATGTGACCATCCTTTTTTTATCCCCATTCCACTACAAATTTTTATGAAATCCCCAAGTGTAGCAAACCGCTTCAGGCGTATTTTGTTAAGTATTTGTAAAACAAGTACTGAATTGCAATATTGTTGCGATGGGGCAGTATTATGAACATGATAGACAATGAGAAAGTATTTAATCTTTTAGAATTCGTCAAGGATGCTATAAACTCGTTCGGAGATGACAATTAGGATACCGGAATAAAACGGGCGCGTTTAAGCTTTACTGTTTATCAGAGAGAATATAAACTATTTTTGTGATGATGTCTTCCAATCAGGTGTTTTCTATGTTACAAATCTAAATATATATTTGCTTATTTCTCTTTGTTTATAAGAAAGGCGGAAAGATATATTGTCGCAATCAGACTTTAGCCGTCTCTGGTTAGTACGTGCGTGTGAGTGCGTGCATATATTATACTTTGTTTAGAGCGTATATATTTAGAATTCATAATTACAGCTCATGATGAATTTTTAATTTGAAATACTTAATATTTGCGTAAGTTTAAGTTCATTATGAAGATTTCCTCTCTGACAAGTTCTTCTGAAGCCAACATCTTTAATTAAATACATTTTCACAATCAACATTTAATGCATTTCTATCAAAATTAAATTAAGGTTTATTTACATGGAGTATATATACGTTCTACATTAATTGTAATAGACATACATGGATTAGCAATGATCAAATATTGGTGAAATTACCAATATATATATATATATATATATATATATATATATATATATATATATATATATACATGTATATATATAGATATGTATACGTATATATATATATATATATATATATATATATATATATATATATATATATATACCTTGCAATTTATTGAAAAGATAATCTATATGAATGTAAATAAATTTGACGTGGTGTGCATATGGTATATCCGGGTAAAATGACGTGTGAATGTGGTTTAAGAAAGCGGGACAGGGCACCATAGACGTGTTCGTTAGCGCTTGGCTGCGTTCAGGATTATTGATTAATTCTGCTATGTATCTTTCAAAAGCACAATCTTCCCGTCGTCCTCCGTTTATAATTATTACAATTTGCACTCAAGAATATCCAGTGCACTCAATGCAGACATAAACATAATTCTACTCAGCATTTTTTAGAAAATAATACAGATTATCTACTTTAGAAAATGAAATATATGTATTTCTCTTCTTTTTCACTGGGTATCTATGTGTTTACAGTTAACCTTAAATAAGCAACATTATATATATATATATATATATATATACGTATATATGTATATATAGTATATATATATGCATATATATATGTATATATGTATGCATATATATATATTTTTAATGCAATCAAAGAGAAGCAAGTTAACATTTCAACAGTGATAAATATTCCAGTAAAAATATGTTAAATTTATATGAACACATCGCACTTAAAAAACGCCTGCCTTGTTGACACGTTTAAATACATTTCAAATTCAATGACTTTTTAATTTTTTTAATATTTTGAATAGTAAAAAACGTATACAACATTATTTATTTATTTTTTACTGGGTACTTTTATACTGTTGTTACCATATGCCTCTAAGTATATATATATATATATATATATATATATATATATATATATATATATATGTGTGTATATAACTACTTCATTTACTCACATAAAATTAATATACGAAAGTATAGATTTATGCGTAAACTTTAAGTATTTACTTCAAAATGCTCAATACGTAGGTAGAACTAGTTAGTAATTTATAACATATATATGGCAATTAAACTACAGATACAAGAAAGCGGATTGGCTAACTAAATCCTCAATAGAAGAGGACCATATAAAAACGATACACAACCACAGAATTAACGCATAAGCCCGAGGAATCCTAGAGTGGATGAAACGTTGAATATTCAGTGTAGCTTAAGACCCATGTATATTTTATAAATTACTATATATATATCTATCTATATATATATATATATATATTAATACATATGTATACATATATGTATATATATATATATATTTATATATTGTTATATATGGCCACCTTGACGTTACAAATGTTCTCACCATTCGCTAGCAATAGGCTTAATATTAATATTTGCTTTGAACAGCGTGATACTCCAGTAATACATTCTTCTTTTAAAACCTAAAATTTGAGTCAGTCTGGTTAAACGAGTACGAACAGCCATATTTATTTCCTATGTACTTGACTCCCCGCGAGGGTAGTGTTTGACATAAGATCAAGCTCCGTTCAGAGGGGTGCTATTGACGTAGACAGAGGTATACATTTTGTCAGTCGCGAGGGAATTCTTCTTCACTGACCGCAGACAGATAATGTTAAGTATAGCAGCGAAACAGATATTCCACTATGATCTGATCTCGAAAACCAAAGGTTCTACAGGCAGATATTTTACGAGCCAACAGGTGAAGAAATAGATTTTGTCAATTCTATTTTTAGATGTGAATCCGAACGAGAAAAAGGAAGGGCTAGAAGTGAAACTCCATCCTTTTCCCCATTTTTTTAAGACACGGATTTCAGGTTTATTCAGTCTTTTTCGCTTCGACAGTCAAACGGAACGGAGGCATCTCTCCTCGTTGGAGGGGGAAAACATCTCCCCTCTTGGAAGAGGATATTCCTGGAATGAAATTTGTTAACGTGCAAACGGAACACTGTTTTGGAAAACCGAAACCAACGACGGATATGAATATGAAACAAGGATGATAAAAAAAATGGAACAAGCGTGAATTTATTATTTGAAAATTCTGTTGAATTCGCTAATAAGTTGCGAATAGAAAACGGACGAAACAAAACAGATATAAAAAGAGGCGATAAAAAAGGGGAATTTTGTTTTTCCTTCTATTAGGTTGAAAATTAATTTTTCCTCATGGTGGAGCAAAAAAAATATTTATCGCAATATCCACCATTTTCTGAAATGACTATAAAAAAAAACTTTTGTTCATCGAAGAAGTAAATTGTTTGATCTGAGAAGGAGTTATGGTTCTGGCGACATCAACTAATTTCCCCTACATACCATCCTTTGAAGTAAATTGCTCTCCCCCTTCATAAACACCTATTTTGCATATAGACCAGATATATTCAATGGAGTTAAGATCCGGAGAACGCGGTGCCCAGCTCATGAGGATTTCTCTAAAGAAGGCCATAGATTCAAGGAAGGCTGTAGTCGTCTTAGCAGAATTGGATGGTGCATTGTCATGCAGAAAAATCATCTGAAAGTGACGTGACAATGGCAAGTCAGTAGCCATGGTAAAAAGGTTTATCCAAAAAGGCCGTGTATGCATTGCTTGTAAGTTTTACCACATCTGTACTTAGAATGGTCAAGCAAACTTGTTTCCAATCATTCCCGAGCAAAATATGATGCATCCACCTCCTCTTTGGCGATGAACTCTGTAAGGAGTTGGAGTTCCGTCAAAGTTCCAAACTTTGGTACATCCCTCATGACCGTCAAGAGTAGCACGAGTCTCATCTGTAAGCAGGACGCGTTAGGAATCCGTTTTCATGTAATACTGTTCCCAAGCTCTTCCTTGCTTCCTATGTTGATTGCTCAATGGAGGTCTTGGAAGAGTTTTGATGTTCCTTGCCATCTCATTCAAAACATAAAATCGGATCTGCCTGGATCTTGGAGCGATTCCAGCTCCTGCAAAAATTGATGCACTGGTGCTGTTTGGGCTTCCGTTGACTTCCCTACAAAACGACGGTTTTCTCCTGGTGCCCTTATCCTTTCTGGATTTGGTGTTAGGGTTGTTCATGAATGAAACCAAAGTTCTAGGATTCCTTTCCAGTTCCATAGCTAAATCTTTGGCGAACACTCCTTCTGCGAGTCAAACAGCAATCCTTTCATTTTCCATAACCGTTTATTGCCCCTTGTTTTGGCATTTAAAAGAACCTGCAATGAAGCGACAGAGAGTATAAATAACTTGCTAATAAATAAAATGTCATAACTTTGTGAATACCAATTGGATTTGACATAAAGTTTTGGTAAATAATTAACCTTAAAACAGTCATTTTCTGACACAATCATCATTTTTGTGACGTATATTAAGGGGAATATTGATGTTTTACTTATCACCAATAAAAGGATTGACGTAGTTTATATATATATATATATATATATATATATATATATATATATATATATATATATATATATTTAATTGATTAATACGAAAACGTGTGTCCTTGTAGAGGACTTATCAGCGTGGTTGAATCTATTTAACGCTTTTATTCATAGATAAGTTATTTATTTAACTTTATTGGCGGTATTTAAAACGGAACGTATTATTTATAAGATCGCACTATATTAGTGCAAGGATAATCGGATAATTAATTAAATATATTCAAAAGTTTCGGAAACGGAAAGATACAAATGACTAATATGTATACACATACACACAGCCCCCCCACATATATATATATATATATATATATATATATATATATATATATATATATATATATATATATATATGCCTATGTATCTCTACAGTTGTATGGGTTTTCTGATGCGTGTGAGTTTTCTTAAAGAATATTTACATACAATGTTACAATGTGTTTTTCAGAATATAAACAAATATTTTTTCCGATAACTTATTTTCCAAATTCGTTTAAATGTTATACAGACACAGTACTTTGTGGTTTAGTACGGTGTTAATATATATTAAATCAGTCCAAATACTACGAAGTAGCATTCAATTCCAAACAGACTATAACCCAACAATGTTGCAAATTGTGCAAATTTATTTAAATATAATCCTTTAGTTCGAGCAACGTATCGGGCATTAAGTGAGTTTTAGCTGCTATTAATTTACCGTTAAAACAATGAATTAATAAAACTATGGGTTGTTTTCGGGCTACATTCACTCTACATGAATATACCTATCTTTCCAGTGGTTGTCCAGCTCCCATGCAATGGATTACTTCTGTACATCGTAATGATGCGTATGCTTCAAACGTATCAATTCGTCAGCGGTCTCAACAATTACTTTTGAATTTATTGAAAACCCTTGCGCAAAGCCTTTGTGTCCATTTTCAAAGGATTCGAGTTGTCGAGGAGTTTAAGCCAACTGATTTCCTTTCACGCTATATATTTGGTAAATGCGCCACAAGAAACATTGCCATTGATCCACAATTTCCTTTCAGAAGTTTCTTCAGCGTTGCAGTATTTGATTATATTACTTTATCAATAAACATGACAATTCACAAGAGATTGTCGAAATATCATTACCTATTCGCAAAAAAATGACACGTTGGTGTTCTTTATTTGCTGTTGAACTCATGAACGCATGTCGTACAGGTAATGACGGTACGAACGGAACAGTAAACGGTGAACTATATATAAGAAAATTGGATACATTTTAGTGGTTCAACTAGAGGAAATGTATGTTGCAGACATGTTTTTTCTAGCAGGAAGAGCGACATGCCACACATTGTGCAATACGGTCAATTAACTGAAAATTTACTGTGATTTACTTTTTTTCAATCAGCATAATCATATTGTGTTCGTCTGAATGCAAAAGGGTTCGGACACGCCTGTGCAAATGCATACGAAATTCTTAATCACGTCTCTTTTGGGATAAGTAAAAAAACTTATAAAACCGAACGTGTACAACAGAAACAAGGGCATGTTCGAGAGCGTATTCAGGAACACGTTCGAGAACACATTCGAGAGCACGTTTGATGCAGAGATGACGTTCAAAATGACAGAAGATATAGAAAAGACTAAACGATCACACTCTGTTATGGAAAGTACACACGATTAATTGAAGTTCACGTATTATTGTCTTCTGTTCGTGCTTTACTCTGCTACAACGTGCGTGATTTCATGAATAAATGGGGATAATTTTACACGAAAATTTTATTGTTGAGATTTTGTTCCATTGTAATTTTCTAGTAAGATTCTTTTCCACCCGCTCACTATCTACATCAACTGGTTGGTGCTTAATAGCCGTATCGCTTGAATAAATAGTAGATGCCACACATCGGTTGTAATGCTTTTGTGATTGGGTTAACGGTGATAATATTTATGCTTACAAGTTGACATTTTTTCATAAAATATATAATTCTCTGACATAGTCCAGTGAACAACAACCAATTTAATATCTACGGAATTTTATTTGAGTTAAATTTATGAAGAATTATTATTTATATTAAATTAATGGTTGTAGTAAATACAATGTATTATTAGTTACTTAAATGCATAGTTTCTATTCACGAAAGAATGTGAATTAAAATAATGTTTTGCCATATATTCTTGTATCAGCATAGATGTACAAACACTTTATTCAATTGTTCAGAGTAATCACATACTCAACCTCTTCCTTTCCCTACACCAATGTGTATCAGAACTACACTCACATGTATGTCAAGGATCTTTGGTCATAAATATCCATGACTGGTGTAACTCTGCAAAACTAAATTTGTGGCCAGGGTATTCTACAAAAGATATGCCATATGTAATATTTCATCTAAGTAGAATATTTTACCAGGAATTTCTGGGAAAGAGAGTTTATTCATTGCCGATCGCCTGAAGCGTCTACACCAGGAGATGTCTGTGATTCACCGAAAATTTTGCAATTATTATTTCTATATATGGTATTCGTGTCCTTTTTTGACGTGATAAAATGGAGGTAAACATTATTTTATTGCTGCGATATAGGACGCGGAATAACGTTTTTTTTTATAATCTACGTACGTATAAATCACGCGCACTTATAGACTCATAAAATATAACTTAGAACTGCAAATGATGGGTGTGTTTCTCTAAACGTAAAAAATGTCTAAGACTGCCTAGAAAAAATGGGAAGATAATGCGAGAGCCCCCAAAACACCTAAAAATCACTAATAATCACATAGTTAAGTACTCGCAAAGATCAATGTTTCTTAACTTCGGTTATATAAGGGAAACACGTGTGGCAATATACGTGTATATATATATATATATATATATATATATATATATAATATATAATATATATATAATATATATGTAATACATATATAATATATATATAATATATAATATATATAATATATGTATATAATATATATATATATATATACATATATATATATATATATATATATATATATATATATATATATATATATATGGGGTGCATCAATCAATAAAAAGAGTTACAATAGCAATGTTTTCTATTTTTTAATATGGTCCGAATTTATGGTAAACTCCATAGTCATGACGACTGAACTTATGCATTCATGCTCTAAAATCTTTCATCTTATGTGACAGATATCGACGGTATGAGACTCGAAGAAAGCAGTCTCTTTCTATGCATTGTAGATATTTCCTTTGAAGTACTTTTGTCTTAAATTCGCTTTAGATTTCTGCAAACTAAAGTACGTTTAGTATTTTTAGAATACAATAATACATGCATATTATTCTGTCATGTTTAACATTTTTTTCATTTGACATTTTATATTTTTAATTTATATTCATTATTCCATTTAAAAGTGTTTTCACTATCCACCTACATATCTTAATAGTATTTTCGAAAATAAAAATAAATTAAGTATATTCCACTTGATATTGGTGATTAATGGTTGATATATAATTTCTCTTAACATTAGCATAAATATATTTATATATATATATATATATATGTATATATAGAGAGAGAGATAAATAAATAAATATATATATACATATAAGAACAAATAGTTAATAAATCATGTTAAAAAACACTTTGAAAAGGAGTTAAAACATATATAATCTGAAAGGAGAAACCTAATAACTGGACAGTCCTTAATCCGCGTAGTTTCGAAGAAATACTTTCCTTCTCATCAGAGGGTAAGAATTAGCAAAATGCGAGATCTGATTTTGCATATAAAAGTGTGTGGTGAAACTGCCAGTAAGTCAAAGAGTTTACTTGATAACAAAAAGTGAAGCAGAGGAATATGGTGAAGAAAAGGGTAATTTTACGTGAATGGATAATCAGATGAAAGGTAAGCTATCCAATGAGGGTAAAATCTAAACATATAAGTCCAAGAATGTTAATTTAATTTTCCATTCGCACAAGTAAATACCAAAATAATCCAAAAGGCTGAAATCCGTGGCATAATTCACACATATGTACGAGGAAAACTAGTAATAATAATAATAAAAGCAAAAATAAGATATGCTCATAAAATGGCTGCCAGGAACAATGTGTGATTGAAAAAATCAGTAAAGAAGAAGAGAGAGAGAGAGAAAAAAAGATAAAATGGTTATAGAATTAAATATTAAGTTTTGAGACATGGTGTATAACAAAGATAGTAGCGTTGTTCAGATCAATAACCAAGATGGCGGTCAAGAATCAAATGCGGTCCGTGGCGACAATTTTTATAATAATTTTGAAACGTTTTCATTGGTTGTTTAGCACAGCCGGTGTTTATAAAAATGATTGGCGAATCATTCGTCTCATACCCCCATTAGGAGTCAAAAACATTTTACAAATATAAATTAGCGCAGCAAATGTCAAAATGACCCAGACAGGATAACGTTAAAAGGCGCTTATAATATAGGGTAAAAAAGGAGGTAAACTGAAATGTACAAGTTATTACATAAGAAAATATCAGCAAGAGTAATTAAAAGAAACTAAATGGAAAATAAATAAATAAATTAGTAAATAAATAGATAAAGAAATAAATTAAAAATAAATTAAAACATATAAATATATATATATATATAAATGAATAAAAATTACAATAAATATAAAATATTTAAAAAAATAAGGGGAGGGGATGGCCGGTATCTGCAAATTCCGGATAAAACAAGTAAGTATTAAGTAAATGCATATAGAAAATATAAGTAAATATACATACAGGATATGAATGTGTAAGTAGATTGATATAATTGATAGATGGGAACATTTAAAGACTAAAACAGAAATTGTAGTTAAAAAAAAACCGGTCAAGCAAAGAAGAATTAAAGAATTCAAATAAAGGATCATTGAGTTATGACGTGTTAAGAAAGTATGTAGAAAAATTACGATAATGCTAAAGAAAAATTATATATATTTGAAAGGTTAAAGTAATAGCTATGTAATTTTTAAATTTCCATAATTAAATTTGGACTTTTGTTTAGAGAAAGAGATCAGTTCGTTTTTAGAGTGTATTATATTGTTACTTTGAGGGGAAGTAATTATAGTTATTGCTTCGGTTGTGCAGAGGCGACATGACTTACAGCCTGGAGTATGAGACTTAACTTTTTTAGGATAGTCTATTTGATTGAAATGGGGTATTATTAGAGTTAAGTTTTTTAATTAAATTGATTAGAGAAGTTCCTTGGTTATTATTAGAATCATGGTTGTTAAAAGAAGAAATGTGGTTTGATAGTCTTTTCTTAGTTAATGTTGAAGTAGCGCCGATATGTATATGTGTTTTATTAAAAGCTTGAGGTCTGATATTAATATTAATTTGCTGATTTGTTTTAGTTAAATAGTTTAGATTTTGTTCATAGTGTTCACAATAGGGTGGGGCAATGATAGTACGACGACGGTTTTATAGGAGATAATGAGTGATGTAAGTGTTAGGATGGCTGTTAGGAGCAATATTATCATTCTAATTAATATTATTATTATTATTATTATTATTATTATTATTGCTAGTTGTATGATTGTAGATGGAGGGACTGCTCGGGTGGTGTATTGGATTAGTAAGTATATCAGATGGAGGATGGGGAGAAGGATAACTTGAAGACGAAATATTAGTATCTGTTATGGGAGGATTGCGTTAGAGCTCAGTAATGGCTCTTTAATGTATAACATCTTTATTGATGCAATCATAATTGGGTGGGCAAAGACGGTTGTTATTACAATTACAGTTAGTTTTGGGTTTAATTGGGAAAGGGTTTTTTTGAGCTTATTTAGTTATTTGTTATTAGATGTTAAGATTATTTGTGCTAAATTAGGCATTGTTGAATAATACATTCTTATTGAATTTTTATTGAAAATAGAACTATCTCTTTTTGGGTATTTGAAACAGTTTTGTACAATGTTGAAGAATTCCTTAGGCATATTATATATATATATATATATATATATATATATATATATATATATATATATATATATAATATACATATATATACATATATATATTAAAAAGAAAGAACAATTTGCATAATATATCTTCATCGCTTACAAAATTATCGTTTAATTTTAAAAAACATTCTGCTAAAATTTGAACTCATTTGAAAAGCAATTGATGTGGTTGTTATTTTTCAATCTTATTGTTAAAATTATTTTAACAATACTTGTAATATACATATATTGTAAGGCTACATTTATTCCCTGCTTCGATCGGGTTTTATATTTTCTGCAAAGATCAAAGATCTGAGTACATAACGCCTATAAATTGACGGCTTGTAATTCTCATATATATTCATACCAAATATAATTAATCACCGAAGGAAGCAACTTGACCTTGCAGAAATCGGGCTTAATTCTAGACAGCTGTCATATTTGAAAATGTCTATTCTCGCTTTTTGACGTGATCCATAATCGTAAATTCTCAATTGATCGCAACAGTCGTAAAATAAAAATGGTTTCAAATATTCGCATCTCATGGCAGAGTAGAAGTTATCATACTTAACGATGTTACATGAAGCCTCCTGATTCTGGCAAATTAGAGGCGTCAGGATTATTAAATGTTCTGGTGTTCATTGATTGGCTCATATAAAAACATCCTCTGAAATGGTATACTTAATTTTAGATAAAAGTTTTAAAAAAATGTATATGTACTCCGTTTGTCCTTTACTTTGATCCTGACTCTATTGGAACGGCAACATCTTCGATGTGGCAGGGATTTTACAATCATGGCATTCGATTTTATTGTTTGGACGGGGGTTTCTCTTTGTTTATCCATGTCTCATAAGATTTTATTGCTTTCAGTTTGAAGTACTGCTGCCAGTTAGGTGGTCAAGATGTAAGCGTCCCTTTAATTGTTAGTTTATTGTGTGTATTTTTTTTATTTGATCGTGTTTTTCGTTATATTCCATTCTGATGTGGGTTATGCTTTCGTTTCTCTGTTCGCAGAGTTTTTATTTTTTTATTTTTTTATTTTTTTTTTTTACACAGTGATCACCACTTATCAAGGCCCGGAAGCCACTCAGGGATAAGGGTTATTGCAAGTACATTACGTTAGTGAGGAGATTTGCTGAAATCTTTACTTAAGGGGGCGGTTCATTAGGAATTTGTTAACATGGGACTTGAAGACAACAAAGTTGTAGTCCGGAGGGAAGCAGGCAGACGGAACAGAGTTCCACAGACGTGCAGTTCGAAGAAAGAAGCTTTGTTCATGGAATCCGCGTTTTGATTTAGGCACAGATATAGAGTGGGGGAAATTTTTCACAGTGGATTCAGCTAGACGAGTGCCTTTAATGAAAGACCGGCGAGGGGGGCCAGAGATTGGAGCTCAGACGAGCATCTGCCATGGAAATAACGATGAAACAAGGACAGGCTCGCAACGTCTCTTCTGTGGGAGAGAGGTTGCAGGGTAGAGAAAAGGGCATCCCCCACTAAGCCACGAAGTCTATTTTGTACTCTGTCAAGGCAGGATAGGCTGTTTTTAGCAGCTCCTTCCCAGATATGGCAACATTATTCCATCCTTGGACGTACTTGGCTTTTATATAGATAGAGAATTGCATCAGTAGTGAGATACCTTCTGGAGCGGTAGAAGTATCCTACCATCTTTCCAGCGACCTTGGTAACAGATTGATGTACGTGTTCCATTTCAGATCAGGAGTAAAGGTCAACCCCAGAAGCTTGTCAAAACACGGGGCCTCACCCAGACGAGAGCCATCCATCACAATTGATGCCAGATGGGGATCAGAGCGTTGATGATGTAAGGATAGGAGTTTGGTTTTGGATGCATCCACATCTTCCCCCACTGAACCACGCGCTCGAGATCAGAGGAGAGAGAATCAGAGAGAACTTTGTCATTTACAGCCTTTGATGTCTTGCCGTAGATGGTCGTGTCATCAGCATAGATGCCAACGAATGATTTAAGTATGTGTTTAGGGAGGTCATTGATGTAGATCAGGAAGAGAGTTGGGCCCAGGATTGACCCCTGAGGGACTCCAGCATTTATATTGCAGGCCTCCGATTTTTGTCCATCTACCACTACTCTTATGAGCCTATCGGAGAGAAATGATTTAATGATTGAGAAAACATTTCCAGTTATACCGTAGCTGGAAATCTTGTGAAGTAGACCCTTATGCCATACCTTGGCGAAGGTCTTTGATATGTCAAGAGCAATTGCCTTAGAAAGGAAGCCTTTGTCAAGAGATTCACTAATCCTGTGGGATATAACCGTCAGCACATCTGCGGTAGATCTTGCAGAGCGGAAACCATATTGTGTGTCACTAAGAAGGTTATTCCTGCTGAGGTGGTTGACTATTTCTCTATTTAATATGGATTCCAGCAACTTACTCATAACACACAGGAGACTTATTGGTCTGTACTGAGAGGGAGATGACTTATCACCTGAATTCTTAAATACAGGGCAAACTGATGAGGTATTCCAGGGAGTCGGAAAGCACTTCTCTTTAAGGCAGCGCTTAAATAGTTTCGTAAGTATGGGAGCAAGTTCTGGTTGAAGCTTTTTTAACACTATAATTGGGATGCCATCAGGGTCAGTTGCTTTACTTGAATCTAGGTTCTTTATTAGCTTGGCGACCTCATGCACGGATATTTGTATGTTACCTAGCATGTTCTGTGTTATAGGAGGAAAGATGCGGAGTTGATGGCCTTCGTCGCATAGGGTTCTTTGCAAATAGTTTGGCCTTGTCTGACGCTGACGAGATTACCTCTGGTCCATTGATAATGGTTGGGATAGAACGCACACTTCTGTTCAGGATCCTATTTGTTATTTGCCAAAACTGGTGGGATCCAATCCCCTGATCAGCTACTTTGGATTTAACAGACTGGGCATATAGCTCTCTTGCATTTTTTATTACTCTTTTACAGTGGTTGCTGGCAGATTTGAAAGCAGCTTTAATCTCAGTGCATCTATTACGTTAGTAGCTATGGAAAAAGTGATTTCTGTGCGCGATAGCAGCAGCACATTCTGGGGAGAACCATGGCTGGCTGTTAGGTTTTTGTTGGAATTTTTTAAACGGTATGAATTGGTATATACCTACAATTAACCATTCGGCCAGATCTGATACTATAGAGGACACTTCCTTTTTAAACATGGAGTGCAGAGGTAAATCAGATATGAATGTACGGAAGCTATCCCAGTCAGCCATACAGTATCGATATACAGTACGGTGGAGGGGTACGTCTGGGGGCTTCTTACATTTCGTTTTTATCTTAACTGATACGACGGAGTGGTCGGAGAATCCTAGAGGAGAATGAACGGAACATGAACATAGCTCAGGGGAAGTTGAGAGAAAAAGTCTAAGAGGCTTGCATATTGACCGGGTGTAAAAAGGTAAAGCCGTAACAATTACCCACTAGTATGTCATCGAGAGGCCCCACCAGAGACTACTGCATGGTCCAGATCCACTCACCAAATGGCAATACAGCAGTCCCAGTACTTTGAGCCTGCTGATAGGACAGCCTCCTTAGTGGTTAATCCAAGGTTCGCGTCCCTGACTATCAGGCGGATAACGTCAGCCCAGACAAACGTTTACCTCCATCACCCTTACTAGTGACATGCCCACAAGGACAGATAGAGACAGAAAAATTTCCGACATCTCAGACTACTGGTCACCAAGTACTACCGACCTTTAAGCAGCTTTTTCCTCACCCTTTGTCAGAAACATCACTCATTGAATGAGGACTGAATGACAACATAGGAGAAGCGAGAGTTACTGGAGCTGCCGATAACACATCCACTGTATTATCTACTCTCCATTTAACAAAAAGGGGGGTTGGGACAAGTGACTTATTAATATCTAAGTAGTAAATCCGGTGCTAAGTTAACAATTCAGGACACTTTTGATGATAATCCCCCTCCCATATTAATGGGTGGAAGTTTGTCGTTATCTATCGAGTTTAAATTATTAGAGTTTCATCTTATAATTAATTAAAATCCAATAATTAACTAGTATCAATTTGTAAAGTCGGTTTAATATTAATTTACATTCGAGTTTAGATAATTATTCAAGGTTTTACTTTAGGTGGTTCGTTTTCATGAGTAACTGTTTCTTTGCACTGTATTATATTTCGAATGTACTAGAACATAAGGCTAACTATATTAGATGGTTTGATTTGCCAGCAAGAAGAAGACATTTACAATACATGCAAGCTTGCAGTAAAAGTATATATTAAGTATACTACTTAAATAAAGTCCTAACTTTATCTATTCTATTAGAATAATTTCCGGCATTTTTTTCTGGTTTATTGTTTTTTTGTCCGTACTAGCTTTGATATGGTTGGTTCTAATCGCGTTATATTGTGCAGCTGTTATTAGGGATTCTGTTTGCTTTTTACGTTTCCTTCTTGAAGCCAATTCCAAGTGTTTTCCTTAATCTCATATTTTGTCATCCTTATGAATCGTCCGCGTTGATATTTCTTTTCCTATGTTCTTTCCCCGTCTTATTTCTCGTCTATATTTCTATTTTGTTTTCCTTCCGTGTATCTTGCAGCAGTAATTAATGTCTCGGTGTTTTTGCATTATGTATTTTTTAATTCTTTTTTGTGCTATGTACACAGTTCTCTATACACACTAAGCCTCTTGCTCTGATTTTCCTTTTCACATTGTGTCGGTCAATACCATGTTTTCCGGTGTAGTGGATCACCATGTGTCCCAGATCGAGGTTCCTTAGTTCTTCTACTGATAAAATTAGGTTGTTCATTCCTTCTTCTGCATTAGTAAACGTGCGTCTGGTTAGGAATTTTCTTAGTATATTGTTTAGGTTATGATGTCTATAATGAATAGTAATAACTATATAGAATCACCTTGGACAGTTCTCTCTTTTCATCCTAATTTCAGTTATCAGTTTCTACTTTAAACTTTCCTTAAGATTTTCTTGGGCTATGTATTGTAGGGCATACGTTCCTCTTTTTCCTTTATGATACCATTTCTAGTCCTCCGGGCGTATTTTCCGATTATAAAAAAGAAGATGTTTGTTCTTTCAGTTGTGCTGGAATTATTTTCCACATTTTAGGTAAACGTATTATTTGCCAGTAATTACTGGAATGTTTCATTTTTGTGTCTGTTTACACGAGCTTGGCTCTACTTTTGGTCATCCATTCTGATAGATCTGCTTAATAAATACATATTTTTCAGATTCTGAATTGACCTTTCAATATAGTGTTGCAAATTACTTTAATCAGTACGTGTATTCCAACATGGTTGTCTCAAGATTGCGATTTTTGTTGATTTTTTTTGGTCCTTTGATTTGCACTGACTCTTTCTTAATATAATTCCGCCATCCGCCATTTCTATTATGGTTATGTTGGTCTCTCTCCATATCTCGTTCCTGTAGAATTTCGTTGCTGTTTAATTGGGTAATTATGTTCGGGCTTTTCCTCAGTAAACATTCTGATAGAAAAAATAGTGGACTGTAGCAGCAAATGTTCAAAGATTGTAAGTACTCTTCCCTCTGTTGATAATAAATATAATATGTTGGCGTTACAACAACAGCTGCTAAATCGATGCCTCGCTCCTAAATATATTTGACTTTCTTTTAGATTTGAATGGCAATTTCTATTCACACAGTCTGCTATAATTACCAGTAATAATCCTTTCCCTCTTTTTTGCGTAGTCGTTCAATTTAACATTTCAGATGCAATGAATTGTGCATGCCCGTGAGTTCCTTCGTCTTCTCCTATGGCCTAACCAGGTTTTCAATAAAGGCCGTGTTAGATCATATCAATTACAATTGAACTCTAATTTATTCACAACTACAACCTTTTTAGTTTACACTTGCATATAGAGGAGTAAATATAATTAAGGATTAATTCTATAGAAGCTTTTCGATTTCATATGTATTCACTAATATTTTTCATTAGAAATACAAACACATATATGCGCAAAGCAATATATATATATATATATATATATATATATATATATATATATATATATATATATATATATATATATATATTAGGCATCGCCCAAACTGGGGGGGGCAGGTCAGTACTTTTTGACGGACCGTCTTTTTAAAAATCTACCAAAAATCAGGTAATTATCCGATCAATACAAAATTTTCAGCGATTATTAGGAGAAGAATGAACTTTATAACAGTGTACTTATTTTTCATAAACGATATTTATATATATATATTTTTTGCTTACAACCCCCCCTCTCGTTTTGAAGTGGGAACAAATATGCTTAAAATAGTCATCTGAAACTGAACAAAACATATTGTGTTGTTGTAAGGGAAAGAATTATAGATTAAACAAAAAAAAAATTGTTTGCATACCTTATTTTGACGTCTGAATATCAGAACTTCGATTGTGTTTAATTATCCCGCTTTTGAGTTTTGAAGTGTGAAATTCGGTGAATATGTTAAGTAAAATAATTAATTTAAGTTAAGCAAAACAAGATAAAATTTTTTTAATATTTATACGAAAAAAGCCATTTTAAAATTTTTGATAAATAAATTAACAATTTTTTTTTAGCGAGCCGAATAATGCATGACCATTATTAAACAGGGCATGCTTTGAATAATCGATACAAAAAAAAATTCGATAAATATTGTGTCCTTTGTGTTAAAAATAGCATCATTTGTTTCGATCTCGTTTGAAAACGTTTGCCGCCTTTCGACTACGGTGGACCAAACGCGCTGAAATAATTTTTTTTTATTCTGCTTTAAATTGCCCCCCCCATTTTGGGGAGCCTGGCCCCCGCACACATACACATTAAAAACCAAACTCATACAAATGGTCACCCATCTGGTACTGGCCAGCCTCAGCTTAATAATACATTGAAATTTTCGTCACTGAAAAATAAGTTATTTTGCCCTGTTTGGTCTTCCATAGTTTTCTTATCATCAAAAGAAAACGTAAACAGAGTCGATCTGAACTCTACGTCGACGCGAAATATCTGGTTACCTATATGAATAAGTGGAATTATTTGAAATTCAGGTACTTATATTATAATATGTTTGCATATTCTCTTAGAAAATCATCCTAAATCTTAGTTAGACAATAAATAAATAAATTAATTATTTCAAAAACCCTTTTTTTTTAAATATTTAAGTACGTTTTTTTGTGCAAGACAAAAAATGTCAATTGTTAACTTTTTTGGGAAAATTTAACATTTAAAATTTAATTAAAAATAGTAGAAAAAGTTTTACATTATTCTGTTTTCTATATGATAAAATTCAGGGTTTTATCTTTCTGGAAAAAAGTTACTCAGAAATAATGGATTTTAATAAATGTAATTTAGTTTTAAAAAACAACAACAACTTGATTTTGCGGCCATTTTTGGCGGTGCCTAATATATATATATATATATATATATATATATATATATATATATATATATATATGTATATATACTAAGATATAAAATATGTATAAAAATTAAAAAAAAAACTTATGCCTGAAGAATCCTAGCGGAGATGAAACGCGGAATATTCAGTGTAATTTAATCGCCATATATATTTTATAACTTACTATCGAGATCTACCTACGTATTGAGCATCGTTGAAGTAAATACTTAAAGTTTGCGCATAAATTTATGTGAGCAAATTAAGTACTTATACATGTATATATAAATATATACATATACATATATATATATATATATATATATATTCCTCTCTCTCTCTATATATATATGTATATATATATAAATATATATATACATAAATATATATATATATATATATATATATATATATATATATATATATATCATAATTTAGGAATATAAATTTTGTGATCCGAAAAAGCCAAATTTCAAATATACAAATTTTATTATATGCAAGACAAAGAATATATATATATATATATATATATATATATATATAAGTATATATATATATATATTTATAAGTACATATATATATTTCATTAGAAATACTAACACACATATATGCACACATCAATATATATATATATAAATATATATATATATGTACATATATATATATATATATATATATATATATATTATAATTCAGGTATTTAAAATTTGTGATTTGAAAAAGCTAAATTTCAAATATAGAAATTTTATTGTATGCAAGACAAAGAATACAGTATAGTAACATATATTTACTCAACCCATGAGTTTTCGATGTTTATACATCTTCTCGGAGGAAAATCTTAGCAAATATTATTAAAGGTTCGCACCTTATTTACTAAAGGTAATAAACCTAGAAAATTAAATTAAATGTTTAACATTTTTTAAATCATTTACCTACATAGAATAAGCGAAATTTGATATTGATTCAGCACAAAAAGAAGGGATATTGAACTTCTTATCGAAAATGAACGGTAAATCCTGGAAAAAAAGTTCTTGTTATTCGGCAGATAAACAGATCCAAAGCTTATTGTAATAAATCCAAAGAAGCTGGTAGCAATATAATATATACATATTTCCACAATTTTTCTTTATTTTTATTTGATAACCGGCAAATCACTGAAGTTGCCCATCAGTAGCTTTATTGTTTTCATTAATCTGAATAATATATATATATATATATATATATATATATATATATATTTATATATATAATTCATAGATGATGTATCGAGACACAGGAATGGGTATGTTTGATCTGGCAGAACAGTGGTTCATTAAAATTGTGGGGTCTGCGTTCGCGTCTGGCCCCCAAAGTTTGAAATAAAATAAAATAAAATAAAATAAAAACTTTTACAAGTGTTTTTGATATAGATGTACATACGGATATTTTGATAAGTATGTCTTAACTTAAATAGGGGTGGTCTAATAAAATTGTGGGGTCTGCGTTCGCGCCTGGTCTCTATAGAATGGAAATAGGCACACACTTTAATAAAGACTTTTCATATATATCTGCGTAAGTATACTTTGATGATTATGTTTCAGGTGTAAGAAATATGGTATAATAAAATTATGGCGTGTTGGTTCGAACCTAACCTCCATAGAATGGAAATATGTCTCAAAGTTGAACACGTTTTTTTTTTTAATATAGATCCACAGAATATTGTGATACCTGTTTCAGTGTGAAGAGGTATGGTATAATTAATTAAGGGGTTTATCTATTTATTTTTACTTTCACCATATTTTGCTTTGGTTTTAATACCACCAAATTCCAGATATCTTATTACAACCCTTCCTTTTCATAACCTATCATACTTTCATAAATCAGAGTCCATTTTCTGTAGGTTATTTTTGAACCCAATCAACGACGGGTACTTTTGCTTGTATATATATATATATATATATATATATATATATATATACATATATGGTTGTACGTATGTATCTGTGTTAGTATTGGTAGAGCTAAATATATTTGTATTTTTCCAACCTCGGGAGAATTTGCTTGAAGCATTACAAGATTTCTTTCTATAGACGGTATAAACAAATTATCTAGCCTATCTCCTCAGACTATTTAAGCCAAAATAAATTTTAAGATAAATATATTTGGTTACGTATTGATATTAGAAATCAAGAGTTGAAGTAAAGGATAGAGAGGTGAGAGGGAGACGGAGAAGAGATTGGGCGGATAAAATGTATATTTAAATGGAATAAAATTAGAAATTAGAATTAAAAAAAACGCGAAGGAAAAAAAGTAGATTGAGGGAAAGAAAAGAGAAAATATGACAAAATATGAAGACGATACAGAAAAGATAAAATAACAATAGTGTATATTGTCTGCGTGTCATAAAATAGGACTGAGAGGAAAAACAAGTGACGGGTAACGAAATTCACCAACGTCATCATGTGTAAATGTGTCTACAAAACTCGTCGCCGGTTACCAGGATATGGGCAGGTGTAGTAAAAATTCGTCCTATTTAAATGCGTTTATAAGATTTATATAAAATCTATTTCATATGAAATATTAGGAGAAATCAATTATCGATTTATAAATATAAATTAATAAATTTATAATCATAAAGATAAATAAAATAAAAGGGAATCACTTAGGAATTAATTGGGTACAAATAATCACGTTTCGGGCGGGAAATAGAAAAACATGGAGATTTTTTAAATTAGTTTTCGAAACAATTTAGAGTTTTGATTAATATAGGTTATGTGATTTTATTTAAGAAAACCAGAGTAAGGTAAATATATGTTTATAATTATGGAATTAAGTTTAGCTCAAAGATAATTTGCTTCAGGGAAATAGTGTTTAGTATGATGTGAAGTGGCTGAGAAGCTGGGATTTATAATGCCTGCAAACCATCGACGATTAATTTCCAATATTAATTAATTTTTGCTCTATCTCTAAAATTGGTAATAAGACATTTAATTTACGTGAGAATTGGTAAAGAACATGCTAGGAGGATTCAAGTATACTTTCAGAAAATTGTGAATTAATCTGATTTGAAAAGTCAACGAGTATTTGGAGGTCTTGTTTACTACTGAAAAGAGATAAATTATTTGAAAAGTTGCGATTGGTAAAGTGAAAGGGAGGAGAACGTTGTAAGCATGATTACCTTGTGTTGTCGGAGACTAAGAGCTACGATACATGGAGCTGCGGGCTTAGAACTAATTTACATGATGTTGAATCATTTCTCCCCCGCCCCAAAAAATTCACCCATATTTTAACACTAAGTGTAACTAACCTACACTCCTCCATCCCCTTTAACTGCTTTAACATGCCTGGGTCGCCCACTTTGCTGAAGGAACTAAGACAGACATATACACGGATTTGGAGTTTATATTCGAAATACCCTCCCCTTTACTAGGGAATCAAAACCTAACCAGACGACCAGTCCTTTATGTATCTTAGACTTACTTATATTTTCTCGACGGGTCTTTATCGACCTTAATCAATAAAGTCTCTGACTGCAAATATATAGTATCAGAGAAAAATAACACATGCTTTTATTAGTATCAATAAAAGAAATAAAAGTAACCCACTGTTTAAAGCAATACATTGTGAAATACCAAACACTGAGTAGCTTGATTTATTTATTTCCTATTCATTTATATTTGTAAAATGTAGAATGAAAATCAAATAAAAAAATTAGATTAAATTATTGGTAATGTTAGGACTTTTGATATTTTAATTATTTTCATTGCTCAAGTAATAACATTAATAATAATAATAATAATAATAATAATATCTGGGGCAATACAACAGATGGCAACGATGAAAACGGTTGGCATTTTGATATATTTCCCGGCTGCAGTGATCAAATTTCATAGATTAGAACTTTAAACAACATTTAAATTGCCATAGATATAAAAGAAGTCATGTGTACAAAAATTAAAATGAAATTGCCAAAATTCTTACAAATACTCCAATCATGGTATCAACCTCGCATTACACAGACAACGCTGTCATGAAATTTTAAAAAAGGAATGACAGCATTTTACCCCTATATGAATAGTGTGGAAATCAGATAGACATTTGAGTTGTTTGCTGTCATCTAATTACTGCAGATGAATCGATGTTCACTATCAATGAGAAATCGAATTAAAACGCATTTAATGGAAAATCAATTGGAATGGCTTATTGCAAAAGAGGTGCAATTGTTTGAAAATGTGAGAAACTTGAGTCACACTCTAAATGTCCACACCAGATAACAACTGTCAGAAATTACTAATGATGCATTCTGTAAAAATGCTAAGAGAATAAATACTACTACTACTACTACTACCAACAACAACAACAACAACAATAACAATAACAATAACAATAACAATAACAACAACAATAACAATAACAATAACAACAACAATAATAACAATAACAACAACAATAATAACAATAACAACAACAATAATAACAATAACAACAACAATAATAACAATAACAACAACAATAATAACAATAAAAACAACAATAATAACAATAACAACAACAATAATAACAATAACAACAACAATAATAACAATAATAACAATAACAACAACAATAATAACAATAACAACAACAATAATAACAATAACAACAACAATAATAACAATAACAACAACAATAATAATAACAACAACAATAATAACAATAACAACAACAATAATAACAACAATAATAATAATAATAATAATAATAATAACAACAATAATAATAACAACAATAACAACAATAATAATAACAACAATAATATGAAGAACAAAAGAAGAAGAAAAAAGTAAAAAAAAGAAAAAGGAGGATTCCAGTGTTGTGGCAATTCTAAGTCAATCGATTCCAGAGACGACTTAAAAATCAGATCATTTCCGTGCTCCACAGGTCTTTTATCAGAGATTTGACAGCAGAAATGGCATACCACGGTCAATTTAAATTTAATAGACATAATAATTTATTTTTTATACATTCATTACACTTATCACAATTTAAAGGTTTCAATATTCAAACAATGTATACAAAAATTGTGCATGTAAATCTAATAACGCATTAGTAAAAAAAAAATCGATTTTATTCTAGAAATGTACTTTTAAGTTGGATAATATGTTCTTCATACTACTCTAAAAATAAGTGATGAGAAATCATTTTTCTGTCAAAATTAGACATATTGTTTATAGATCACACTCGCCAGCATTGACATTCGCCTATATCAACTTCAACATTGTCGAAAAATAAGCTCCTACGATCGACTAAATTCATCCTATGTAAATTGATTTGAATATATACCAAATGTATTGATGCAAATTTGTTTTGTCTAAAGTTAATTGCGCCACGTTTTGCTATAACTATAAAAATGAACTGAAAGAAAAAATGGTAAGGAAATAGTTGTATATGGTAAATAAGAAAATGCATTAAAAAGCATAAATCAACATTCATGACGGTATTTTAATTAGTAAATACATTTCTAAGTCGAAGCTAATATAGAAAAATTGAATCATTTGCGAAAAAATCATTAAATTTGAATTCGAAGAACCATTTCTTTAACGAAGCAACACAAAACACTATCCAAGTGGAATTACATTTATTTAGTAATATCATTCATTGCATTTACTTAGTAATATTCTAAATTGTACTTATTTAGTAATATGATTAATCGAATTTATTTAGTAATATCATTAATTGCATTTATTTAGTAATAGCATTAATTTCATTTATTTAGTAATATCTTTAATCGGATTTATTTCGTAATATTCTTAATTGCAGTTATCTAGTAATATCATTAATCGCATGCATTTAGTAATATTATGAATTAAAATTATTTAGTAATATCATTAAGTGTATGTATTCAGCTATATCATTAATTGAATGTATTTAGGAAAATCATTAATTGCATTTATTAAGTAATATAATTAATATCATTTTTAAGAGATATCATTAATCGCAATTATTTACTAATATCATTATTAGCATTTATTTAGTAATATCATTAATTGCATTTTTAGTCATACCATTAATTGCATTTATTTAGTAATATCATTAATAGTATTTATTTAGAAATATCATAAATCGAATTTATTAATAATATAGTTGCTTGCCTTTATTTAGTAATATAATTAATTGCATTTATTTAGTAATATCATTAATTGCATTTATTTAGTAATATCATAAATTGCATTTATTTAGTAATATCATAAATTGCATTTATTTAGTAATATCATTAGTTGCATTTACTTAGTAATATCATTAGTTGCATTTA
The DNA here is from genome assembly GCF_053919585.1 of Euprymna scolopes. Lineage (NCBI taxonomy): Eukaryota > Metazoa > Mollusca > Cephalopoda > Sepiida > Sepiolidae > Euprymna > Euprymna scolopes. The sequence goes on along the minus strand of NC_136512.1, from coordinate 59,882,013 downwards.
TTTAGTCTTATAATAAATCGCATTTATTTAGTAATATAATTAATAGTATTTACTTAGAAATAAGATTAATTGAACTTATTAAGTAATACAATTAAATGCATTTATTCAGTAATATCATTAATCTCATTTATTTAGTGATATTCTTATTGTATTTATTTAGTAATACCATTAATCGCATTTATTTAGTAATAACATTAATCGCATTTATTTAATAATATCATTACTTGCATTTATTTAGTAATATCATTAATTACATTTATTTAGTAATATCATTAATTGCATTTATTTAGTAATATCATTAATTGCATTTATTTAGTAATATCATTAATTGCATTTATTAAGTAATATCATTAATCGCATTTATTTAGTAATATTCTTATTGTATTTATGTAGTAATACCATTAATCGCATTTATTTAGTAATACCATTAATCGCATTTATTTAGTAATATCATTAATCGCATTTATTTAGTAATATCATTACTTGCATTTATTTAGTAATATCATTACTTGCATTTATTTAGTAATATCATTACTTGCATTTGATCATTAATGTCATTAATTGCATTTATTTAGTAATATCATTAATTGCATTTATTTAGTAATATCATTAATCGCATTTATTTAGTAATATTCTTATTGCATTTATGTAGTAATACCATTAATCGCATTTATTTAGTAATATTCTTAATTGAATTTATTTAGTAATATGATAAATCGCATTTATTTAGAAATATCATTAATTGCATTTATTTGGTAATATCATTCCTTCCGTTTATTTAGAAATATCATTAATTGAATTTATTGAGTAATATCATTAATTTCACTTTTTTTAGTAATATCCTTAATAGCATTTATTTAGTAATGTCATTAATTGCATTTATTTAGTAATATTATTAATTGCATGTGTTTAGTAATATTCTTAATTCAATTTATTTAGAATATCATTAATAGCTTTTATTTAGCAATATCATTAATCGCATTTATTTAGTAATATCATTAATTAATATTTAGTAATATCAGTAATAATATTTTTTAGTAATATCATTAATCGCATTTATTTAGTAATATTCTTAATTTCATTTATTTAGTAATATCATTAATTGCATTTTTAGTAATATCCTTAATCGCATTTATTTAGTAATACCATTTATTACAATTATTTTGTAATATCATTAGTCACATTTATTTAGTAATATTCTTAATTGCACTTATTTAGTAACATCATTAATCGCATTTATTTAGGAATATCAGTAATTATAATTATTTAGTAATATAATAAATAGTATTTATTTAGTAATATCATTAATTGCATTTATTTAGTAATATGATTAATTGTATTTATTTTGTAATATCATTACTTGCATTTATTAAGTAATATCATTACTTGCATTTATTTAGTAATATCATTAATTGCATTTATTTAGTAATATGATTAATTGTATTTATTTTGTAATATCATTAATCACATTTATTTAGTAATATCATTAATTACAATAATTCAGTCATATAATAAATAGAATTTATTAGTAATATGATTAATCGCATTTATTTAATAATATCATTAATAGCATTTTCTATATAGTAATTTTATTGATTTCATTTAATTAGTAATATCATTAATTGCATTTATTTAGTAATAATGATTAATTGCAGTTATTTAGTAACATCATTTATCGCATTTATTTAGTAATATAAGTAATTGCATTTATTTAGTAATATCATGAATCGCATTTATTTAGTAATCTCAGCAATCGCATTTATTTAGGAATATCATTAATTGCATTTATTTAGGCATACCATTAATTGCATTTTTTTTAGAAATATCATTTATTGCACCTTTTTAGTAATATCATTAATCGCATTTATTTAAATGAAAAATAGACAATAATATTTGAATTAAAAATCAAAATAACAATGAATTTTGCAGTACCGAAAATTACTAATTGGCTAAATTTATGTTGTAATATACAATTTATTATTTGTTTCATATATATATATATATATATATATATATATATATATATATACATATACATATACATATATATATATATATATATATATATATATATATATATATATATATATATATATAAGCGAAAATGAGTGTATATATGTGCGCTTTTTGTGTATGTCCAAGAAAGTTTTTTTTCCACAGGAGCGATCGGTCGTCTCACAACTTCTTAAAACTTTTTATATTGCGCCTAAATGATAATATCTACTAATTAACAACCGGGGTCGCTTGTCTGTTTAATGTGCCCGACCTTTAAATGATAAATATTCAACAATTTTCGATCGCCGCATGTGCATTAAGCTTTTTCGTATAAAAAATAAGGAGCGAACAGACTCACGGTAAATAAAACACTGTCCCGCACTTAAAGTTGACGTCATTAACTCATCAAAAACGGGCACTTGCCAAGTCGCCTGTTTTTTTTCACATTTTATTATTTTCCAACTGCATGTCAAGGCTTCGTTTTTTTTTAACAAACACCCGGCCAGCGATTTACTCAAAAACTCACACAGATACAAACACCGGTACAGCGCCGGGTAACCCTTCGCTAGTGTATAATAAACCAAAATTGAACAGTTCTAAAAAATATTCTATAATGTTTATTCAAATATTTAAAGATATTTTCGATGTTTTAAACTTTTATCTCCTTAAGTAATAATAATGATAATAATAATAATAATAATAATAATAGTAATAGTAATAATAATAATAATATTATTAATAATAATAATAATAATAATAATAATAATAATACCATATATCCAATACTAATATGATAATAATGGCAAGAACTGCAGGCCTATGGAATTGTCTTCCGTTTTTCTGCTTTCAAGCTGACTACACTATGGTTGTCTTCAAGTCTAACGTAAAAAAGTGTTTGATGAGCCTTTCCATATAAGTTAACAAATTTACTAACCTCCATTACGAACAGTTACTATATTGTCCAATTTCTACTGTACACATTTTAACCCTTATCCTCGAGTGAGCTCTTGACCTTGATAAGTGGTGATGCCTCTGTAAAAAAGTATATTACTGATTATCATAATTTAATAATAATAATAATAATAATAATAAAAATAATAATAATAAAAATAATAATAATATAATGAAAGGACGAGTAACACAAGCAGAACAGTTTGAGCCGATAGAAACAATACAATACTGAAGCCAAACACGTTAAGAGAGAAAGTCTTATAATAGAAATTCAGAAGTCTTTAAGATACGAAAAAATCACAACAAATCGAAACAGGGACAGAGAAGGAAATCGGCCAGGAATCCTGACGAAAACACTTCAGAAAATTGCAAACCAAGTCATGGTGAAATACGCGCATACGGAAAATACTAACAACATACATCGGTCCTTTAAAATCGCAGATTACGTTACCTGACAGCTGACCGACAATACATAACTCACTTTAAAATACGGAGAGGCACCTTCTAAGGAAGATTCCTTATGACCACAACTCATCAATCAGATAAAAATTCATTGACACAGATAAAAAAGGTGAACCACCTAATATACATGGATAGCCTGAAACTGTTTGCAAAAAACAAAACAAAAAAAACAGAAAGAACTAGAGCAGTTAATTAACCCAACCAGTGCCTTTAGCTAGGATATCCCGATAAAATTCGGTATGGAAAACTAAGTAAAACTGATCATGAGAAGGGGAAAACTGGAAGAAACCAAAGGTATGGTACTATCCAACCAAATAGAGGAGGGTATTACGTGAATATGAGTGGCACAAATATTTGGATAGTTCTGGACCCAGACTTATCAAAGCACATGAAATGAAAGAGAAATTAGGAAAAACACATCAGAAAATTAATAACCATTTCGAAACAAAACCATATTGTAGAAACCTAATTAAATATATAAACATATGTGCAGCGTCACATGTAAAATACACGGAACAGTTTATAAGTTTGACCATAGATATAGTGACATATTGACCAATAAACAAGGAAACTCATGGCTATGAACAATGAATTACATCCGGTGTATGATGCTGACCGACCCTATGTGTAAAGGAAAAGACGCAGGGAAAGGACCTGTTTTAATGTGTAAAGTATACAATAAATGAATTTAAAAAATCAATAATGCTGAAACGCCGAAATGAAAATTACCGCAGCAAGAGACACTGAACACCAAAGATATAAAAAAAGAAACGAGAGATAGAAGTGAAAAGAAAAATGGAGAGAGAAACAACAGCACAAAGGATTCATAAGGGTACCACAAAATGAGAATAAAGATAACACTTCCACATAGCTACAAAAATGAAAACTAAGGGAGAAACTGCATTCATAATAAAAACTGCACAAGATAACACGATTACAAACAACCACATTAAAGTAAGGATTAAAAAGTCATAGAATAAATAGTAAATGAAATCCCTGTGGGCAAAGAACCGAAACAATGGATGAGATAATAATCGAATGCTGCAAGCTAGCACAAAAAGATTATAACAATATACACGATCAAGGACTGAATGTGGTACACTCAGAATTATACAGACAACTGCATCTGGGCCACCCAGCAAACTGACACAAGCAAAAAAAAACAGCAACAATACTTGAAACACAAGTCACATAATTAATGGGACCTTGTTATACAAACGGATAAACCTATTCAATCAAGAAGATCAGATGGTATTATAGTTAATAAGAAGGAAATGCCCTGCCAGGTTGTAAATTTCTCCGTTCCAGCAGACTACAGAGTAAAGATCAAGAAACAGAGAAGCGGAGGAAATACACGAAACTAGTCAGATAGCTAAAAAGGACATGGACTATAAAGAACATCAAGATAGAACCACTAATTGTAAAAGCGTTAGGAAGAATAATAAACGACTTGGAAAACATAATGGGGAATATTGGAATAAGAATGAGGGTTGAGAAGGTACAACAGATAACATTAAGGAAACCGGCTTAGACTAACGTATATGAGCCATAACCCGATTATATAGAAACTGCTACATATGAAAACCCTAAAGGAACATACCATCGAAACAGGAAAACTCGAACTATATAATTGTAAACTCTCGCAAGCTCCTGCTTTCAACCATCCTTTTTGTGTGTGTATGTTACCATAAACTGCCACCACGCTATATAAGTGAAGAATGCCAAAAAGCATTGGAACACCAAAGAGCAAAAACAGTACTCAGCATTCCGCTGTACAAGTGCAAAGAAGACTAGTACCTTCGGGTGGTGTAGTGCCGCCCAAATCTCAGTGAAGACTAATGATTTCCTCCAAAAATAAATAAAAAAGAAGACTAATGACTTCTCTAAAAAAGAAATTGTAGGCGACTGCTGCAATACCGCCAATCCATGTATAAATGTAATCGAAACAAGTGGAGTTTACTAGAAATATGAGGATACTTTTTGTCACTGAAACTCCAGAAAACACCACAATTGTTCTCAAAGGGAATTCGTTAATGATGGCCATTATTGAGTTAATATAACTCCAGTGCTCTGATAATTATAAGACATTGCATGCATGAGACGAGTTTTAAACTAAAGATCGCCCATATTTGTTTACTCATGATTTAAATATATATATTAAATCGTACTCGTTCTAAATTAGCGTTGATACACACTTATTTTTTCTAGTCGTGGATTCGACTGTGAAGACGTATGACTAAATTAATCGCAATTTGATGCTTCAGTAATACGTCATGTGAACATAATACTTATTGTCTTCTGAGATACAAAAGCAATTTACAATGTATTAGTGAGTGTTTCTCCCCTTGTTTTATTACAAATATTTTATCAAAGACGGTTCGTTATCAGTATGGCAATAGAACTCGATTCTACAATTGATTTATACTTGTAAATATTTACAGAAAGTAAGCTTCATACAAATAATCATGCTATGCATCAGTGTGATTTTATGGCAGAGCGAAATTCGTATCGGAAAATATGTTGGCAGAATTTAAACTATAACACAGCAATTTTAAATCTAAATTTAATAAACAGTTGTCATCAGAATCAAATATCTATTCTACGTGTTCACTTTTACTTATTCATTAGACTTACCACCATTTAAATAGTTAACTATTCGCATGGTGTCTAATGCATTTTAGCGTGTGAATTTTATCATTAATAAAAAAATATTTTTTTCTGAAAATATGCGTTCGCGGGAGATAATAATTTCCCTATTAAAATATAAGCGATAGGACATTTTTTTCTCTGTCATAATACGTACGTTCAAAATATACTCGATGTGTATAACTTCATGGGTATCAATAGTCTTATACATTCAGTCTCATCTCCCTTGAAACTATCTATAACTTAATTCGTATAAATATGAACGATCAATATTAAGATATTCCTATGTGGATTAATTTTAATATCAGAATTTATCCAATTCTATTTGCGTCCTTAATTCCTCGCAACAATTAGAAGAGATAAACAAAAATAAAGAAGGATAAAATTACTCAAATTCAAAATTAATTTGGGAAAATAGGAAATACATAAAAACGCATTAAACAAAATATCGAAAGACGTTTTTGAATAGTAAATACATTTGTCAGTTAAAGCAAAACATATATGGTCGTAATCCATTGAAGTAACTTTTTAATTGGAATTCGATTAAATATTTCTGCAACAATGCGTAACCAAACAACGAAAATCACAGAGAAAAACACAATTATTTATTAATATCATTAAAAGTAAAAAAGAAAAATGGCATTTGCAAAGAATACAATGAATTGTGCAATATCAAAAATTATTAATTGAATTTCTTTATTTTGCTATTTACTATTAGTTATTACCTTCAAGATGTAGAAATATAAAATAAAAAAAAACAGATTTACTATATTATTTTATATACTTGTCTTGTATTTGCTGTTTTAATTTTTCTTTTCTGAAATACTACTACTACTAATAATAATAATGCGAATAATCATAATACTTTAAAAACAAAAAAATAATAGCTAAAGTTATAGAACAGAAGGCAATAGTGAGAGAAGTTGATATTTTAAGTAAGTAATCGGCTGTGTAAACCCACATAGAGTAGAAATTCAAACAAGCAACATGGTAGATGCAATATAAATAAAATAAAAACATATGTACAATAGAAACTTTACTACAGAAATACCCATAATCCTCTTCTCGGATTAGACTCCTATAAAGTAGTCATGTGCCTTAAAGATGAATGAAAACAGGAACAAGGCTACGACTTGAATGGTCTGGAGTTCAGCGGGATATTCCAAATGTCAGCTGTCATCTAATTCCTAGAGGTTGATCAATGTTCACTGTCAGTGAGAAATCTATTGAGAAATAATTTAAGAATAACGCAAATATATTTGTAATATATATTCAAAAGAGGTGAGAAGATTGGAAACTTGCAGAGACGTGGAAGTCACGATCAAATAAACAACACCGGTAATCACCTGATGATGAGTTATGTAAAACGTTTTAACGGGGGGAAATAATAATGATATTAATAATAACTCTAGTGATGTGGTAAATTTAGTCATTCAATTGCAGAGACGACTTTATAAATAAGATGTCTAATATTTGTTTACTGAGAAGGCATTTTATACATTTAATCTACTCGTTGCAAATTATCGATGACACAAACTGATTATATTCGTATTCGCTGATTCGACTGTAAAGGAATTCTTCTTAATTAAACCCGAATTGATGATTTTTTTTCAATTATACATCCTGTGGAGATAACTGCTAAATACGTCGCAGAAAGGAAATCTTGTTTACAATTGACTAGTTGGGTTTTTTCTTCTTTTCTACAATCTTCTTTGCCAGAGAAGATACTTTATTAGTGATACTATATGTTATCATTCTTGCAATAGAACTCGCTTCTATCCTTAATTCTTCTTCGCAAATATTTCGCAGCAAGAAACATTTATGCCATCACAACATCGTGCTTGGCATTAAAGTGATTTTTATAGTGAGCGTTTCTTTTCTTAGACTTCCTATCTGTAAAATAAATTACCAGAAAATTGGCTAAAGCACAGTAACTTTCAAATTTAAATTTATAAACATTGGGAAATATTTATTGTATAGTTTTAAAAAAAAATCATCATAATACCAATGTTAAACTATTAACATACTTGCTAATTAGATATATGTACTCAACTTTTTTGACTTAAACTATCATTTTTTTCTTTTTTTTACATGTATGTTAAATCTAATAAATACAAAGAATTCATGATGTATCACACTAATCAGTTCATAGATAAATATTCTAAGAGGAATAAAATGATGAATAGAATCAATCACGTTTGATAATGTAATGGGGAGAGTTAATTTCGAGTAACTCTTGATATTGAGTTTCAAATGAATATTATTATCTTTAGGAAAGAAATCAGTAGCTAGCTAATTCCAAAGATGCTAGTGTCTTCGAGAGTAAATACATTTATGGAAATTGTCTGATACCAGCCACATGGAAATACAAAGAAAGATAACGTTTTTTGTCAAACAGATCAATATTTTTATTTGAAAAATTTATTAGCTGAATTAAAAGACTAAGAATAAGTCGGACAACTCCGATGAAAAAAAGTATTGTATGTCTTACGTGGTAAAACGGTATAAGGAACAAAAAAACCCGGTCACCCTCCTCTATATTATGTAGTTGGTGTTGATATGGAAAGAAATAGTTCCCATAGTAATACCTCGCCAGTGGTTACAGTAGTACAAAATTTTCTAGTTCATTAACCACTTATATATTTTCGGAATCTCATAAATGGTAAGGCACTTATTTGAGCGTAAAAAATATCACGCTATTTATTTTACCTACTTTAGTATTAGTCTAAATGTATGTTATTTTATATTGTTGATCAAGTATAAAAGTCAATCCCAAAGGCTACTTTACTTCATTTAAAACTTGCTTATTAATTTATTATAAAATTGGAATCTAAGTTTAATATTAAATACAAAGAAAAACCCTCGTGATTTACTTGCAAGGAGGTGGCACTATGTTTCTGCTGAAGCAGTGTATGCGTAATTGATGAATATTCTCTCTCTCTCTCTCTCTCTATATATATATATATATACATATATATATATATATGAACAAATGATTAATAAAACATGTTAAAAGACATCTTGAAAAAGAGTTAAAACATATTTAATTTTAAAAAAGAATGGTAAACTTATTGTAATATATATATATATATATATATATATATATATATATATATATCAACTTGTTTGAAAACATTAATTTGTAGAAAAAGAAATATTGGAATTGAATATAAAATCCTATGGCATTAATAGTGGCCTGTGAGCAATTTGCAATACTTTGAGTGATAATACGTGCTTAAGTGAATATATTATTTTATGTAGGAAATAAGAAAATAATCGGGTCTGAAAATATATTGACAAGAGACATTACAAAATTATGCTTATATTTTTTATTTAATATTTTACCTAATTAGGATGTTAAGCTCCTACGTTTGAATACATGAATAACTTTACATAGACACAGTCAATTTTGAAAAAAAATCACATAAAATATTGTTCTCTTTAGGATATGATGTCAGTTATATATATATATATATATATATATATATATATATATATATATATAAATATATATATATATAAATATATAAATATATATATAAATATATATATATAAATATATATATACATATATATATATATATATATATATATATATATATATATATATATATATATATATATACAGGGTGTCCGTAAAGTTACTATACAGTCTTATTGTTTTATTGTATTATATTTGTATTAATAGTAAATATTTATTTTTTACAGGTTTATTTAATCAAGTAAGACTGTATAGTAACTTTACGGACACCCTGTATATATATATATATATATATATATATATATATATATATATATTAATTTAAAAACATTATTACAAGGATCTAAACATAATTCTCAATGAAACACCAATACTCGAAATAAGAAAATAATGTTAAAAAAATACACATTTTTGGTGACTACCCCCTTATTTAAATACGCATCTTTCTTTCGTTGGAATTCCTTAACCCATTTTATATATATATGCCGGAAAGTGTATACCAGTGACAGCTGAACTGTTATACATGGGGTTTCTCCTCGATTTGTTTAAGAAACGACATTGCATTTAACATACATTGTAATTTAGCATTATTCTGTTTCCAATTTAACCGTTATATGAATTTGATATATTTAGTTTTAAGCTAAACATAATTAAATGTAGAACCACAACTTATTTACCAATACTCACATGTTATTTCTGTGACATGTTCTTTCTGTGACATGTTATTTCTGTCACATGGTATCTCTGTCACATGTTCTTTCTGTCACATGGTATTTCTGTCACATGGTATTTCTGTCACATGGTATTTCTGTCATATTTTGCTAAAATGCTTCACTTCAATTTAAAAAAAAAAACTTGTTTTTTCGATATATTTTTATTTATAAAAAAGTTTTTAAGATAAATATTCACATACATAATTCACAAAACTGAGCTAACATTGCAAAACGCAACAATCCCACCTCGTTTTAGAAGCGGTAAAAAGTGAAAACAAACAAACCACGACAGGTACAGGGCATGATATTCCCCATACATACTCTGTCGGCTTCTTCTAAAGTTTAAGTTTGCAAGTATTTTCAAATTTACAGAGTGTCCCCGGACGCAGTACATTTTGTTAAAATAAAAGATCAGCCTGGCGATTACTAATTAGTCAACAATCTGATACTGGATATGTAGTTAAAAACTAACTAGTATGTTTATGCAATTAAGCCACATGTCCTCACTAAATGTAATTACATGTAGCTTAGTTATGTTTGGTTTCATCGCTGTAGTATTAGAAAAGTCTTGGATAGTAATGGTCAGAATGTGTCGTCTCATAATTGTATCGGCCTCTGAATGTTTCAAGCATAAGTTTTGTCACACACTGTACCGATGGCCAATAAAATTATTATAATGTTAACCACTATTCATCTCAAATTTTGTATGGAACAAATTATAATATCTTCTCTGTCTATTGATGATGAATCTGATTTTGGATTAACTTGTTATGTCCGGGTAATCCGAACATAACAAGTTAATCCAAAATTACATTACTGTAAACCTGAGATTTAAGATGTATAATAACTAACGAAGATTTATTAAAAACAAAAATTCCCATAGGTCGAATAGAACCGACTGTTCAACATCATATCTAACAAAAAAAAAAACTACATCTCATTTTGCCTAATTACCAACATTTTTGGAATTGTGTCTGTATTAGTAAAGTTCAATATTCTTAATACGGCTCTGGTATACGCTGCATCAACTATTTATTATACTATAGTTATCTATGATCTACAACTGATATAAATATGTCTCTATCGTATTTGATCAGTATTTTAGAAGTCAAAACGCTAAAACAATTTTGCTTCTTAATTTGGTTGTATCCTATATTGCAACATTTTGGGAGCTGTAGATTAATGTAAAGATATTTATGTTGTTATTGAGATTACGTAAGAGTAATTTCTACTGCATTGTTAGCAGTTTAGACAATTTCTAATTATTTACTTGCATTATAATATAGATTTTCATATATATATATATATATATATATATATATATGCGTTTTTGTTCTTATCGCACTATTATATTCTTAAGTTAATGAGTGTCCTTAATTAATGATTGTATTGTTATATACTGGCAATTTTCTCAAAGCTAATAACACTACACAATCTCACCTAACTTTTAAACTTAGTCACTACTTCTATAGTTACTCTGCATTGCAATCGCCCAGAAAATAAAAGATTGGACATATTAATGGAAAAAATCGTATAAATGTATTTTGTCAACATGAAATCAGATATACAAAACATACGATTAATCAATTTTTCTAATCTAAGTATAAAACACGACGTTATTACTTTATATACGTAAGAAAATGGAAGAGACAAAGGATTTTTATTGCATTTTATTTAACCCTTCAGTTTTCAGTTCAACAGCCTGCAGGAATTGATTGCCTTTTTTAGCTTTGACTCCTTTCTATTAAATAAAATGATGACTTGGCGTTGAAATTCCTTGTTAAAGCTGACGGAATAACAAGAGTAACCTCAGGATTTAGAATTAGTCACAGAAAATATTCCGCATCCTTCAGATTAATTTATTTATGTTAAGTTTGCTTTATTTCAGTGTAGTTTTTGTTTCGAAACATTTCATGTAGACATTTCTCAAATAGAGCCTTCGGGAATTTTTTTTTTTCGCAGGTACAACTCGAAAATTTTCGTTGATATTCAGTATCAGGAAAGATTAAATAAAGTAAGAATTCTGCTTGGTACATCTAAACTGATAATTAGTTAACCTTTAAATTAAAAAATAATAGCAATATACTTGATAGTAATAGCAAAAATTATCTGCTGTGTGCAGATGCATAACAACTCTATTAATTTTACAATCGTTTCTCTTATTTAACATTTTACTTCAAATAATATGGAATAATAATGAAGACGTTAACTGAAAACAACGACCCGATCATTAACTTAGACAATATTATGGAGCTTTATTTAACCAAATGGACCTCTAGAACGCATTTATGGCTACATGAATAACATATTTTTAGTACTATTATATCTTTGGTTTTATGTAAATTACAAAGAATGCGGTATTTGTCTTTCATAAACAATGTAGGCAACTGTGGGTTTAAAGATGGTCAGCGAAACATTGCTCACTGTTAATAAATTCACACGCTGCTTTACAAGATTAAATTAATTGAAGTGATATATATTTTCTTCAACCTGATTAATGATGCTAAATCAGTTGTTTCAGAATAACCTCGTAAAAGCCTTAAACTCTTCAAATAAGACCGCATCATTTCATATACTATATCAACACCGTTAATAATATTGCATTCAACATTCAAATGATTTTTTTTTTAATTTAGAACACTTCAAAAAATTAATGGAGAAATATTATTATTATTATTATTATTAGTAGTAGTAGTAGTAGTAGTAGTAGTAGTAAGTAGTCTGGAAAGACAATTGAAAAAACTACGAATCCCCGATATTTTAGGCGGCATTCATACCTCTGCTATTGTAGGTATCACCAACATCATTAGGAAAACACTTGAACTTTGAAGTTCCTGGTTTGGAGCAGGGATTGGGGGAAGTCTTCTGACATTGAATCTCATCTCTTTTCAGAGAGACGTTGATAAAGGAAATTTGAATTATTATTATTATTATTATTATTATTATTATTATTATTATTATTATTATTATTATTATTATTATTTCATATCACTCTCAACTTTGAAATGAGTTTAGTTAGATTTATATAAAGTGCAGTTAAATTTCTTTGATTTTATTAACTCAAGCGTAACTTTAACAATGTCGCCCTCCCTGATTAAATTGTCTTCTAAATCTGATTGAGACATTTATTCTGTTTTATTTTTCGTTATAAATCTAAGCGTTTCAATTATAATAGAAATTACCTTAACTTTTTACATTCCCAAAAGTCTTACTATTATTATTATTATTATTATTATTATTATTATTATTAATGTTATTATTATTATTATTTCGAGATCATAAACATTCCAGGCATGAAGAGTAGTGATAGGCGGAAGGTTAAAAGCAAGGTAAAATAGTTCAAGGAGTAATTCAAAACATCATAAGAAAGAGCATATCGAAAACGGAATTTAACACAATTCTGTATGCAGCGTCATACCTTATTGGGAATCGTCTTGGCTTAATACAGAAAAAAGAGAGAAACGAGGGATAGAAGGCAACACTGACAGAGGCGGCTTGAAGAAAATATTAACGGTGGCGGAAATACATTGGTAGAATGGAAGAAATAAGAAAATGATATAAACGAGGAGAGAAAGCCAAGGATGAGCTTAAAAGGAGGTATACCCTGCTGGAAAAGGGAACAATGTTGAAAAAGAAGATCAACACTGGTGTTATGAAAATTCGGAATTTTGTTTGACAAAGTGTTGCGTTTTCGCAGAACAACCTTTTCCAGAACAATCAGTCTCAGCTGTATAAATGATTAAATAGTAGAAAACAGGAGGGAAATAACAACACTCCAAATGCAAATGATGCCAGGATGTTCTGGAGTGAGATTTGGTCTGTCAAAGGGCGATATAATAAGAAGGCTATCTAATTGGGAGGGGTCCAAGAAAGGCTATCAGAAATGCAGCAGATGAAGAGCGTCCAAGTCACCATTGATGACGTGAAGGCTGGCATACGAAGGATGACAAACTGGAAGGCACCTGGTCCAGATGGAGTGATGGGCTTCTGGTTTAAACAGTTTCAATGCCTTTATCCACCTATAGCTGCTGCTCTGCAAAGGGTTGTAGAATCGGGAAATGTATCTGATTGGCTTGTGAAGGAAAGAACAACACTGGTTAGGAAATATCTTGCAAAGGGAACATGGATCAATAATTATAGACCAATTACACGTCTACCACTACTTTGGAAACTGTTAATTGGAATGTATCTGGAAAAATTTATGAACATCTTGAGAGTAATGGTGTTTTTTTTTTTTTCCTGACGAAGAGAAATGGTGTCGGAAAGGCTCGAGACGTACCGAAGAGCAACTACTGATCTATAAAGCATTAGTGCAGGATGCAAAGAAAAATGAGAGCAGTCTGAGAGTAGCATAGGTCGATTACGGAAAGACTTATGACATGGTTCCTCATTCATGGATAGGTGAAACACTATTGATGATGAAGCTCGCTGAGAATGTGGTAGGGCTTTTGGAGACAAGTATGACTCAATAGAAAACGGTGCTGACAACAAATAGAGAAGTGATTGGACAGGTTGGCATTAAACGTGGAATATTCCAATGAGATTCGTTATCTCGTTGTATTTGTAAGGATAATGATGCCGCTGGGCATCTTCTTGAAGAGAGAAAAACTGGGATCTAACTTTGGATCTGGTTACAGTCGCCTCGACCATCTACTGTTTAAGGATGACTTGAAAATATTCGGTAGAAATGAAAACGAAATGGAGAGACTGGTAGAACTTGTGTGGACATACTCACAATACATTGTTATGGAGTTTCGGATTAGTAAAGACGGGGTGCCGGTGATGAAAAGAGGAGTTAAGTTTCATTCGAATGGAATAGTACTGCCAAATGGAGAAATCATGAAAGAAATAGAATAAGTATAAGAGTATAAGCGTATAAGTATTTGGGAGTGTTGGAGGGTGTAGACATCATGAACAGAGAAATGAAGGAGAAAGTCAGGAAGGAGTATTTAGAAGAGTGAAACTAATTGCAAAGTCGAAACTGTATAAGGGATCCCTGATGAAAGCAGTGAATGCATGGACAGTCAATTTTTTTAGGTACAGTGCGGAATTTTAGAATGAGCTTACAAGGAATTGCATGCCATGGATATCAAAACAAGAAAAGCTTCAACAATGTTTGGTATATTTCACATTCGAAGTTGTATAGCAAGGCTGTATCAAAAGAGGAAAGGTGATGGGAGAGGATTGAAAAGTGTAAAAGATTGCGTGAGAACCGAGGAGATGTCGTTGAAGGAGCATGTGGTTAAAAGTGAGGATTGGGGGCTTAAGGTTGTGGCCAATGAAGGGGGGTATGTGAGAACTATGTGAAACGTATGAATAGAGAAAGGGCTGAATAACTGGCTAGGAAGAAAATGCATGAAAGGTTCTTCCACGATATCGCAAAAGAGGCTGATGAAAAGCCATTGCAATGGCTTAGAGCTGGGTATCTGGCTAAGAGTACTGAAGCTTTTGTGTGTGCAGCACAAGAGCAGGCATTAGGAACACGATTGTTAAAAAAAGTGGGTCTAGGAGAGGAAGTTGCTGCAGAATGCTGGATATGTGGTAAGACCTCAGAGTCAATTGCGCACCTTGTAGAAGGGTGTAGTGGACTGTCCCAGAGAGAGTACCGAAGAAGACACGATCGCATGGGACTCCAGAGAGTTGTGTAAGAAAGTTGGAATGAAGTGATGTAAAATATGTTTTGAGGAGGTGCCTGAAGAAATGTGAATAAGTAAGGATGGCAAGGTGGAGGTATGGATGGACAAAAGTTTCATAACGACCAAGCAATTAGAACATAATTGTCCGGATTTGGTCATCATTGACAAAGCCTAAAAAAATGGCAGATTGTAGACTTTTCAATACTCTGCGAGCCAGAAGTGGAGCAATTATGCTCCATTCACCTTGGATATAAGGCGTATACACGGGGTTTAAACACAAATAATCCCGGTTGTAGTTGATACACTAGGAATAGTATCAAGTAATCTGGAAGGACAATTGAAAAAAAAACTACAAATCCTCAATGTTTTAGGTGGCCTTCAGATCTCTGCAATTGTAGGTGCCACCAACATCCTTAAAAAAAACCCTTGATCTTTGATGCTCCTGGTTTGAAGACGGGATTGAAGGGAATCTTCTAGAAATGAATAGCATCACTTTCCAGAGAGACGTTGATAAACGAAATCAGTAGTATTTTACTCATGTGGCTATAATAAAATTTATTGTGACATAGGGTGTGAAAATCAATGACAAAAACGAGTTATGATATAATAAGCTCGAAGCCGTCTTTAGAAGTCTAGCGCATAGTAGATGTGGAAAATATGAAAAAAAAACAAGATTGTTTTTTTCGGTTTTGATTGCGAAACCTGATAAATTTATTTTACTGAATACACTGCATTTCTAATGTGCCCGTGGCGTTGATGAAATCTATTATCTTAATACTTTATAGCTGATTAAAAATATAAAATATCAAAAATATAAAAACTCAGCACGAATATATTTTTGTAATTATGACTTCCGCTGCTATTGCATAGAGTGAGTAGTCCGCTTAGACTCGTGACTCATATAAACAGTCGTCCAGGCTGTTATCGATATCGCCGGTACTAAAGAATCTTGCCGTAATTTTTCGCTGATATTTATAAGTTTAGAAAGTAATTTGCTTTGTTAAGAGGCGTTACCCTTAATCTATAGATAAGTATTTAATCGTCATTCAATTAATTTGGAGGCAAGCCTAACACACACACTCCCGCACACATACACCACACACATATATATATATAAATGTATATATATATATATATATATATATATATATATATATATTACATCGGTTAAGCTTCATGCCTACCCTTGTATGACAACCTTGCATATCACAAGTGATGTTGAATTAATGTGTGTTTTGTAGTTTTTAAGTAACCAACAAACAGGCAAAAATGATAACTTTTAATATAGAACTTCTATTATTCATATAATGATTGTTACATATCACTGCAACCTCAGCTAAAGTGCATACATTCATGTGAGCAAAATAGAATTACATGAAATGCCAGGTTCATGTTTGGTCAAGATCAAGACCATTCTAACCTGTGGTTCAAAACTAATAATTACATCAATAGAGAAAATGTCTAGATATAAATGGTCAACGAAATTTATATATTCCATTTGGTAGATACATAGCAAATTACAATATCTACTGTAAGATTAAGTGGCGATCGATGCCGAGAAAATAGATTGCAAAATGGGCTTGAAGCAAAGGGTAACGGCACAATTGCTTGAAGCAAAAAAAGTAGAGTGGCGCACCATTGTCTCTATATCTTGTACCGATGCAATTATGTTAACGTATCTTTATCTATGGCGGGAAAGGTCGACTAAGCTTTCGTTCTAATTTTTTAACTTACTTTTGTTAAAGTAATATTTTTATCAGGGCTGAACTATCGTGATTGGTCCAGACTTCTACTTACAAATATGTGTGTGTTGTGTGTGTGTGTGTGCATGCGTGTATGTGTTTTATACTTGACAATGCTATTCGCTTTTGAAAAGAGCGTACAGGATAACTATATATTTTATATATTTTTGAAAGTTTCCTTTGGCATTTGCCATTATGTTTGTACATATAAGTTTTTGTCTGCAATATATATATATATATATATATATATATATATATATATATATATATATATATTTATATATATATGTGTGGGGGGGCATGCGTGCGTGCGTTTATGTGTGTTAAAGGCTGCCCGGCATAGCCCGCTCGAAAAATACGCTTTAATATATCATGATTGCAGATTTCATAAATTTATTATATCATATTGGACCCAATATATAGTAATGATTTTAAAAATATTTTTTTTTCTTTTTAAATGACTCCTGCGCCACCACAGGAATCGAAACAAAACTATTTGGCTAACGAATAATATTTTTCTTTGATGTTAATGGCTATACTAATAAAACATGCTCATTGCAAAGCAAAAACATCTAACATAGGCTCAAAGCTATAATGTCAAGCTTGCATATCCATATAGTGCACTCGTTCGACCTTCACCAAGCAAATTACAATTTTTGGATTTTGACAATTTTGCATCGACTTTCCTCGGCTAAAATTCAAATATAAAGATTTGTATGTGTGCGAATACATTATATATTAAGTTTAATGTTTCTAAATCAAAAACTGACTGAGGAATTTGGTAGACAAAATGTTTATACAAATATATATACGCAGACACAAATATATATAGAAAAATGTGTGTGTTTATCATAATCCCTTTACGCAAATTTTACGGAAGTATAATTCATGTAATGTATCTGAATAAATATAATTACACGTAATAGATGAGTATCCCATAAGAAAAAACAAAAACTAAATGGAACTAACAGAAATGAATGTTTAAAATAATATGTAAATAAGCTGTGTCTTTCGCAGATAAATTCAATTCAACGACCCATTTACAACATTGTAGTTACTTTTTTAAAGAAATAGAAAGAAAGATTGTTTATTATTAATATCAATACATAAAAAAACAAAATTTATAGGAGTATTTATATATATATATGTATATATATATATAAATATATGTATATATATATATATATATATATATAATTGGCTTTTCAAGGCCACATGTGGGGAAAAGCGACGCAAAAAAAAAAGAATGAAACTGCAATGCCAAGATATTTCATATACAGTTGTAAGCAAACGTGGGCATACTTCATTTGTTTGAAAATATAGGTTCTTTTTAACTAATTGTAAAAAAAATTGTAATAATAGAATAGTATAATAATCTTCAAACACCTGCTAAGTGTTATGCAGTTTCTTTCCATAGAACCAAAGATATAAGCATTTCGATATTCAATTTTGCTGCGACTATATATATATATATATATATATATATATATATATATATATATATATATATACCACTTTTTGCAATGTTTGAAGTTCGAAATCTCAGCTACTATTGATCGGTCTTTTACAAATGAAAGCTCCTTGGGAAGCTAATGACTTGAATTTTGTAGTTGGCTATCTGACACTTGCTCGCAAAATCATCCCTTACCCTGGGCCGATGTTTGCACTTTTTACAGCTATAAAATGCTTCAATCATTGTGAGTTGCTTTCCAATTTTTGCATATGAATTACAAAATATCTGATATATCCCCCGAACATCTGGTTTCATAGATGGGAAACTTAAACGTGTTGTTATGTTTTCAAATGATCTAAAATTACCATAAGGGGAGACTTGATTCCAAATGTTGCTTGTATTTTATATTCCCCATCTTTAGTTTAATACCTAAATTAAAATCTACACTTTGGAATCGTGCACTTTGGAAACAAGACTCCCCTTGTTGCAATTTTAGATCATGTGAAACCCTAACAGCAATGTTTATTCTAATCTCGATCATAGCCAGCATTGCAGATAGCATTAAAGGTCGGCTGATGTTTTCACCGTATCTCCTCTCATAGTCATTACTTTAGGATAGGTTTATCATTTCTGCACTATTATATCTACTCTATTCGTTATTCTATTTCCTAATGCTGCTTTTCGCTTTTTTTTCTGATTAAATCTGATCACTTTCAAATAAATACTATCCAGATTTCTCCGCTATAAATATCATTGCCATCTCATCCACAGACGTCGCAGTATATCTAAGATATTTACCTTAACAATCCCGGTCCAAATCAAATTACATTTCATGATGAACGAAATTCAGATATTGATGCTTTTTCACTGCAATGATGATACTTATCATTCCTTAAATGCAATCCAGTTTCTTTCAGAGCTTCGTTGTTAGCTGTAACTTTTCATTAAAAATAAAAACGATTATTTAGCATGTAACTCTTCATAACGCATAATCTATCATATACTTCTTATTGTATGCATATCAATAATTTCTTATGTTGCTATTCGGAAGTATGCTTATGTGTTTAGATATAAATAAAAAAAGTGTTGCTGTGTTATTTAAACTTAATCACAACAGATAAATAGGAAGTGTCACTCAAGGTATGTCTTTCTCATTAAAGAGATACACGCAGTTAGTGCATTTCCTTGGATGCGCTACGATCTGTAAGAGTATGTTGGGAGTACCGACCAAGAGGTATTGGGGTTAATTTACTGTGGATGTTTCTTACACGATAAATGAAATGTTAAAGATATACAGTAATGCATTTTTGACAAGTAAACGAGCGTGGTTTTCATCAATTATACTAATCCTGCTTGGATTTTGCGTTAGATATAGAATTATATGTGTGTTCCATTAATATTAAATATTACCTCCCTCAAACATTTCCTTATACACGTAATTACTGACAAAAAGTACACTTAATGAGAACGTACTTGAAAGGGCGCTCTTTGCCAAACTAACGTTTTACAGGTTTTAATAATGTAAGTATAGAACACTACAATAAATATCGATGGATAGACGATTGGAAAAGTTTTTTTTGTTTAGTGATTTATGATTTTATTGTATATATTTATTTACTTATTGATATATTTTATTTAGCAGTTAATTTTTCTTCTTTTTTCTATATAAACGCGTCTTTAAGATTCTGTTGATTATTGACATGAGACGGTGGGTCCTTGATCAAAGCGGGAGAAACTTAAATCATTTAATGTCCATCTTTTATGGCTATTGAACAGTTCAGTTTAATGCATTTCAGATAATGGGTGCTCAGATCAGTCACTACGGGCAGATAATTGAAAACCCACCAATGTGTACGCCTCAATACGGTAGGGATTCTATCCTGACGACCAGCCATTATGTTTAGCCCAGAATAGATTACCCCATTAAAAAGAAAAACGATATATTTTATCACATACAAGTCTACAGGAAGAAGCGGCTCTGAAACGGATCGTACTATCTCCTTATTACATGATCTTAATATTATGAAATATACCACAATTAAAACATCTAATAAACTTGATTGTATACGTCTACAAAGATAGCAGTTTCTTCCAAACAACAATATCTTCTCTTTGTAGCTGGCTTTATTGCGATTTTATTCTTGTCCTCCAGTACCAAATATTGTTTATAATAGCAGATATCGAAAATTCTATTGAGTTTTACATGTGAAAACATGTATCTTGTTTCAGATGGAGCTTGTAAACAAAACAACTAATTAAATGCTTTAATGTAAAAATTATGTTTACAAAGAGAATGCACACATACATGGACAGGCACGTTCTTATCTTGATTTATTACTGTAGAATCACCAGTATACTACTGATTTAGCATCTTTAGGTTTATATATATATATATATATATATATATATATATATATATATATATACCGATGAGAAAAATGCTTAGTTAATACTTATTAAAAACGTGTCTAGTTTTTAAGCGTCTGCTAGATTTTAATATTCGTCAAGTAATGCTGATTAAATAATAGGATAATTACATTTGAAAATAGCGAAGGGTTGTACAGAAAAAAATACAGGAGAATATTATCATCAATTCACTGTAATAACGAATGATAAATAATGCTTTCGAACCTTATTTAGTCTGGTAAAATTAATATTTGCTTACATATCATGCTGAACTTATAAAATATGTTCACAGTGTAATCCTAGCACGTTTATTGTAGGAACTAATAATTGTAATGTTACATAAAAATACTCCCATAAAATAAATGTTTTCCGTATTCATGCCCGATACACATATGAAGATCATTGTTTTAGTCTAAATATTAAAAAAAAAATGTACATCGACTGGACATTAAATTAGGACACAAACACTATTAAATAATTACTATTCTTTATTCCTATAATTTATTACGGATTTTAAAAGGTTTTTGTTGTACGTGATTTTTTATTTTATTTTTGGGGAATCTAAAAGTTATATAACCAATGTAAATGGCTTTAAAATACTGTGCATCTGTTTGTTGTTGGCAACTTATAACTCTTTGAAAGTGCATCGTTACCTCTCAATAATCGCTGTTGTATAGTGCCGTGGCTATCTGTCGCTCATATGTGTTAAACACATTTTTATAGCTGGCACTTACATTATTCTCAATAACGAAACATATTGTGAGATGTTTTGGGAAAGATAATACTCAGGACGGAAGTAATCCGTCGGATCGTAACATAAACACACATGAAAGGGCACAACACTGAAAATTATCCGAAAGGAAAGATGATATCTCGAAGTGTCTAACGCTTAATTTAATTTGCTCTATGCCATGAATCATCTCGACATAACTTTACCAAATAAACCTCCGATCTTTTATTGAGTGAAAATATTCACTTTGTATCGAACGCTCTTTAGTGTGATTCACATTGGAATTTTTCGGTCAGTCTGCACGATGATTTTATCGATGGGAATTTAATCACTTACGTCGTAAATCACTGTGCCGTCTCATATTAATATGCCTTAGATACCTGTTTTCTAAAATATGGCAAAATTCAAGTCCAATGTAATCAATCCCTACCGAATTTACACCATTAGCAATTACTACGCTACAAAATTACATTCGTTAACGTTTACTCTCGAATGAACTGTGGGTCTTGGTAGTGGATACTCTCTTGTAAAAAAAAACAAAATGTAAAATTTTAATCGATAAACAAATGTTAATGATAGCCGCATATAAATAACCCCCCCTTTATAAAACCTTTAGATAAAATTCAATGCCACAAAAACCGACAACTTCCTTTCAATAAATAATTCTCGCAATACTCACTTATTTTAACGTAATGAAACCACGAAACACGAATCGATTTCCAATCATAGGAAAAATACTGAACAATGACATGCCAGGGCAATGTGTAGAGCACTATTTTGATCAATTCCGACCGGCGCGAAATATCGAAAACCATCTGACAAAAGATAAAAATGCATAATCAAATCTAATTTCCAACATTAATTAATGTGTTATTTTTAAAAACGAACATAAACTAATGAAATAAATGCCCTAATTTTCCTTGCATGTATACATGCATGACTGTAACAAAGTCTAGCAGTGAATTCCCTTTTTTAAATATAGAAACCAGTTATCTGATCAAGAGATACATAGATTGAATAGCACGGAATTTAAGAAATATGCAGTTTGATAGAATGATAAAAACGTCTAGACACATTGTTGATAAAAAGGCATCTGCACAGAATCAGCTTATATATATATATATATATATATATATATATATATATATATATATATATACATATATATATATATGATTGATGATTGCAGCGACTTGTCAGACGAGTGCTACTCCCTACGACACTCCATGACCCAAAAATGACTTCCATCGCCACAGGATCATTTTAATAGACAAATACCTGAAGGAGTATCTATACATAGATGATGTTACAGAGTCTTAGCTTTGTACGACAGCTAAGTCTCTTTCCTTCGGTTCAAAATGTTGAGATCCAGCAACACGCAAGTTAAACTGCAGACCAGAATGCGGATACTAGTCTCCCGCTTTATAGCTTTTTAAATTAGAGATTTGTTTCTCCTTGAAAGGATGCCTTCACCACGACTTACGGGAACCCTCTTCACCCCAACACACACAAACACATACAGTGCTAGTTGGCTGTTGACCCCGAAAAATGGGTCATTCACCCTTTGAAAGGTTTTATTTTTAATTCTTCAGGGAGACTAACCAACCTCGTAACCAAACAAGTCTGGTGGGGGAACCAATTTAGACGCCGGTTACTCGTCCATGAGGCAGATAGTACTGGGTTACCTGCTACAAGTAGCATACGACATGACCTGACACACACCCACACACACCCACACACACACACACACACACACACACACGCACACACACACACACATATATATATATATATATATATATATATATATAAACTTTTCATTCATGTCCGGGTAACCTCCATATAAAATTTAAAGTGTTTAAACCAAAAAATGGCGGAGTAGTTTGGTAAAGTTTGCAACGGTTAACTTTTTCAATTTTGATATCTTGTCAACCAAATTTTTACCCAACAACTGATTAGAACGTTTACTGCATGTCTGAATACACCTTATATACAATTTCAAAGTTATAAACCAAAAATTGCCGCAATAGTTTGTTAAAGTAGACAAAGGGCAATCCGTTTGAATTTGACCCCGAGACACGCAATCTTTCGGCTAAACCATGTTAAAAAGCTTGCCCCATATATGTGAACTTTCAAATGTTTATAGAAAAATAGGCTGAATAATTTGGTAGAAACTGAAGGGGTCCATTTTTTTCCTTCGACCCCAAGTTTTACCCCTAAAGTAATTTGCATCTACATTTACATCTCAAATTTCAAGTGTTAAGACCCAAAATTGGCGCAGGAGTTTCCTAGAGTTTTCAAAGGAAAAATCGTTGAATTTGACTCCGTGATCCCAAATATCGTTCCGAAAACCGATTACAAAGATTTTCCAAAATCTTAATACCTCTTATGTCAAATCTCGAGTACATGAATATTCTCATAAAAACAGTGGTTATCATTAGTTACATTTGACAAATCAAATAACAACCCTAGTGAAAAGTAAAGATGATTATTGAGATCTTCATTTCCGTCGCTAGGAATTAAAAGAGATGCGGCTCGATTCAATATATAATAGCTCATGTACGAAAGTAAATCTTTTCACCGCTTTTCATGTTAATAGGGGAAACCCTACCACCATCACTACCACAACTACTACACAACCACCACAATCATCACTACCACAACCACAACTACATCGCAAGAACTATCGCCACCGCCATCACCGCACCATAACCACTGCCATCACCGCATCACCATCGTCACAACCACCATTAATACTACGACCACGTCCACACAACAACGGCACCGCTACCAGCAACTACTATCGCCACCACAAAGATATGAGCATGACATAAAATTAACGCATTTCGGTTGAGAATATTACTACTTGGTTATTATCATGTGGAAATTACAATAAAGTCAAACGTATTCACGTTATATCATTATAATCTATTTAAGTAGCATGTGAAAATAAGTAAACTGATATGGTGCTGGTGTATATTATGGATCGTTTACACCATCGAATTTAATGTGAAAACATTAAATACTTGCATACCATGTTGAAATTACCTACGTACCATGTTGCAATTATTTACGTATCATATTAAAATTGCCTGCGTATAATGTTGAAATTACTTACGTATCATATTGAAATTATTAAAGTATAATATTGAAATTATTTACATATCATATTGAAATTAATTAGGTATCATATTTAAATTATTTACGTATGATATTGACATTATTCATGTAGCATGTTGAAATTATTTACGTCTCATATTGAAATTCCTTACGTATCATATTTAAATTACTTACGTGTCATATTGAAGTTACTTACGTATCATATTGAAATTATTTACGCATCATATTCAAATTATTTACGTATCATATTGAAATTATTCCCGTATCACATTAAAAGTACTTTCGTACCATATTGAAATGATTTACGTATCATATTGAAATTATTTACGTATAATATTGAAATTATTTACGTATCCTGTTGAAATTATTTACGTATCATATTGAAATTATTTAAGTATCGTATTGAAATTACTTACGGATTATATTGATGTTACAAAGGTAATTATTTACGTATAATATAAAAAATACTTACGTACCATGTTGGAATTATTTAGGCATCATATTGAAATTATTTACGTAACATGTTGAAATTATTTACGTATCATACTGAAATTATTTACGTATCATATTGAAATTATTTACGTATGATATTGAAATTATTTACGTATCATATTCAAATTACTAACGTATCATGTTGAAAGTATTTACGTATCATATTGAAATTCTTTAAGTATCATACTCTAATTTTTTACCTATCATACTGAAATTACTAAGAAATCATATTGAAATTATTAAGTATCATATTTAAATTATTTAGGTATGATGTTGAAATTATTTACGTATCATACTGAAATTACTTAGGTATCATATTGATAGTATTTACGTATCATATTGAAATTATTTACGTATTATTTTGAAATTACTTACGTATCATGTTGAAATTATTGACATACCATATTGAAATCATTTATGTATCATGTAAATTATTTACGTAACATGGTGTAATTATTTACGTATCATGCTGACATTATTTACGTCTTATATTGGAATTATTGCGTATCATATTGCAATTACGTATCATATTGGAACTTTTTACGGATCATATTGAAATTATTTACGTGTCGTATTAAAATTACTAAACGTATCATATTGAAATTATTTTCGTATCATATTGAAATTATTTACTGATCATAGTAAAATTATGTAAGTATATTATTGAAATTATTTACTTATTATAATTGAAATTATGTACGTATAATATTAAAATTACTTACGTATCATGTTGAAATTATTACGTATCATATTGAAATTATTTACGTGTCATGTTGAAATTATTTACGTATCATATATAGATTACTTATGTATCATATAGAAATTATTTAGATACCATTTAAAAATTATTTTCGTACCATAATTAAATTGTTTATGTATCATATGAAAATTTCTTAGGTATCATATTGAAATTATTTACGTATACTATATCATTAATGTATTATGTTGAAATTATTTACGTATGATATTGATATTATCAACATATAAAGTTGAAATTATTAACGTACGACATTGACAGTACTTAGGTATCATATTGAAATAGTTTACGTATTATATTGAAAATACTTACGTATCATATTGAAATTATTTACGTATTATATTGAATGATTTACGTATAATGTTGAAATTATTTACGTATCATATTTTAATTATTTACTATCATATTGAACTTATTTTTGGATCATATTGAAATAATTTACGCATTATATTGAAATTATTTACGTATAATGTTTAAAATATTTAAGAATCATGTTTAATTAATTTACTATCATACTGAAATTACTAACATATAAGGATTTCATTATTTACCTATCATGTTGAAATTTTGTCCGTATCATATTGAAATTATTTACGTATTATGTTGAAATTAATTACGTATCATATTGAAATTACTTACGAATCATGTTGAAATACTTACGCATTATGTTTAAATTATTTACCTATAATTTTTAAATTATTTACGTATCATGTTTAAATTATTTACGTATCATGTTTAAATTATATACGTGTCGTTTTGTAATTATTTACGTATCATGTTGTAAATTATTTACGCATCATATTGAAATTATGTACGTATCATATTGATATTATTTACGTATTTATCGATATTACGTATTTTGTCTAAACTATTTACGTATCATCTCTAAATTATTTACGTATCATGATCAAATTATTTACTATCATTTTGAAATTGCTTACGTATCATATTCAGATTATATACGTATCGTGTCTAAGTTATTTAGGTATTATTGTCCAAATTATTTACGTATTATGTTGACATTACTTATGTATCATCTTTAAATTATTTTCGTATCATGTTTAAATTATTTACATATCATGTTTAAATAATTTACGTATCATGTTTAAATTAGTCTAAGTTCAAACGCAGCTCAGTTCATTACATTATTGCTTACGTTATTTGCATGTGAAAATAAATAAAATGATAGTGTGCTTGTGTAGGTTATTGAAACGTTACCCAACTCATATTATGTAGACTTATTATTGGGATGTTTCGAATCATATTGAAATCATCATATATTGTAAAAATTATTTGAAATGAGTCATTAGAAAATATATTTATAGAAAATACATAAAGTGCTCACTCGCAGTAATTAGGACACATGTTTTTTTCTTACCTGCTTAGATGTTTTTGGCGAGGTTTACCGAGACATTTACGGTTGACCCCTGATACACAGGGCCAGAGACATTGTTCGTTCTCCCGAGTCAATTGTATTTCAATTTATTACACTAAATTATTGCAATTTCTCCTTCGGTCATATTACGGCTTGACATTATTTTTTATATTAAGCAGCTCTGCTATCTAACACGAGCACTTATTTTCAAGTATTACTTCTCTAATTTATACTAATGTCCAAACAACTTTTGTTCGTAAACGGAACCATCACAACTCTAGTCGCGAACGTCTGATGGGAAAGTTACTTTCTATACCGGGAAATTTGATTTGTTGCATGAATTTGTTTGGCAGCTCTCGGACTGACTCTACAGACAAATTCTTAAAAATCTACATCCTCCATTTTTTAATCAAGGGGATTGCAAATAATTTAAATAATTAGTGATCACCTATCTTTTTTACTACAGCGGCAAGGCATACCTAATTTATTCGATTTTTAACACTATGAAAAAATTGCAAAAGTTTACATGCAACATGTTTCTATCAAATCGTATTACTTAGATGCTAAAATAAAAATGACAAATTTGGAGACATAATTATTATAAACTGAGTTACAATTAATTCAGATTAAATTATACTCTCTAGAAAAAAGTGATGCTTTACTATAGTTCTATTTCCTGTAATAATGCATCTCAAGCAGTTCTCTATATTTGTCTACAAGTATATTTATTTTATATTTTGTCTAAAGGAATTTGTTTTAATTCACGGTTCGATCGAAACAAATATAACACTCATTATTATCTTTGAGACTAAACTATCGTTTGCATATGATGGCGTTTTCAACGACTGTGTACTTGCTACCTGTTTTGCTAGTTTCTAATAGATTTTCTCATTATTTCAGTAAAGCTTCGGGGAACAGTCTATGCTTCGTCCTAAGCAAACATCTAATTTACCTGATAACATCTGAGAATAGAATTAACCAATATTAAACGATAATATTATTGGAATCAAAACAAATAAATATAACATCATTACATTAAAAATCTTACTAATTAAATATATGAAATCTTTTCGAACACTGACAATATATCAATCCCAGAAAACTAAAATAACTCAAAGGCTTCATAGTGATTGTAGTCGGACAAACTGGTACGCATGACACTTCGCCAATTTGCATTCTTTGTAAACTGCTGTGCTATCACATCTGAACAGTATCATTCATTCATAAATATATTTAGTAACGTATTAATGCTGAAATTACTGTTCCAATATGATTGTCTATTGTAACGAGGTTTCATAATCGTAATAATTTACATTTAGACAATATTATCGTACTAACTGAGGAAATCACGCACCTATTGTTTAGTGCAGCTTGTGGTACATATGTTAAATGTTTTTGATGAATAAGAAATCACCAGTTTATCAGTGTAAAAGATAAATCACTCAGTACAGGCGATGTAGTACAGATCGACATAATAATTTACATCTCCACGTGTTTAGCTGTTAAATCGGGTATGTTTTATTTTATGTTGATAATATAATTTCTAAAGTTACATAATTATTTATAGATATGTATTTCTGCATAGATGTGTCCAGTTTGGAAAAACAAAAATCAATGTAGTTTTAAGTTACATCGACAAAAACACTTGTGTTAATAAAAGTTAATATAAGTACAGCAGAACACCATAAACGACATTAAAATTAGAATAAAATACAGTACAGTGTGACCCCAAAAAAACGGACCCCAACTCTAATTAGCCCCCGGTTCTTAGTGTTTTCTCAAAAGGAAATTAAACTTTGGTCATTACTAGTTATTATATTCAAAACATCCCATCAAAACACTAAGGTCTTTGGCTTTTTCTCTCCGTTCTACAGCATATGTTCTAGACGGCCTCCATTTACCTTTTGTTTTTTGTTTTTTTGGGTCAGCTAGTATATAATCAAATTACGGTGCCAGAGAAACATCGTATTCTACATCGTAATCTAAAAAAAACGTATCATAGGGCCACCGTATCCCAAGGTTCTCCTCTATTTCAATAATTTGAATAGGAAAAAAAAACAGTTTTATTTTCACAGTGAAATCTCGTAATTTGAAATATTTGGGCGACGCATTATCTTTTACTGTTATTTCTACATCATTTTCATATGATACTGCATTATCTTACACGATCGACAAGATATATCTATTAATATTTGATTGGAAAAGGCAACAGTTTTATGAAAGTGTGTCCTATATATTCTAAACTTTTAGCAAAATATACAGTGTCTAATGTTATTTATTGCACTTATATTGTTCGATAAATATATGCCAGATATATCCACTTAGCTATTCTATTTTAATTTTATCTTGAGAAAGCTCTCTTGTCTAAACTCAAATAACCTCTAATGCCACCTATTACGATTTTATAACGATTTTATATCGTTTCTATTTATAATGATGTGCATTATAATCGCACAATGAACGAGAAATTATATTTCGTATCTCATAAATGCATCATCTATATGCATGGATATATGTCATCTGTAGAAAACAGCAACATGCACTAACATCAATTTGCAAGCTTCAAAAACACTTGTTTCTCTCTTCTTCCCCTTCTCTCTCATTTTCCGTATATATATATATATATATATATATATACATATATATATATATATATATATATATATATATATATATATATATTGTGGGTCTGTGTGCGTTTGCGTGCGTGTGTGGATTTTTAAATGAGTGTAAGTCTAGTATTTTTTATCACCAATCAATGATAAATAAATCCTCTAATCCATACAGACAGTAAAATGCCTGATACGAAAAAGATATAGTATCATGCTACATATTCGACGTACACAATATGAGTTAGTTACCTGATTCAAATCCAGACTATGTCGGATCTTCTTTCAAGTAAATATGATTTTAAAAATATATGTTCAATACATTACTTTTTACGAACTTAAACAAAACCAACATACTATTTTATTTGCTGTTAATATTAACGCATTTTCACATAAATATATGTTTTACTTTTTACCCAAATATTATCTTAAGAACAACGCAGGCATTGTCTTTAATTGGTCACATGTATTTAAATTCTTAAATATGTATATGATTACAGTTTTTATTTACTAAAAATATATTCATACGGTCGCTTCAGTCTAGTAAAAAGAACATGAGAATAAATGAAACATTTGGAAATAAAAATGCACAGATTACGCTCGTAACGATTATTGTTATTATGTATATATATATATATATATATATATATATATATACAGAGAGAGAGAGAGAGAGAAAGAGAGAGAGAGGGGGGAGAGACTAAGTGTTGTATTTGTTAATCGTATCAATTTTTTTAATCACTAAATAAATCGGATAAAATGTTATAAAACACTCCATGTCTGAAGACGTTTTGGTTAGAAATCTGACCACAGAACAATACATTAGATAGGAATGTTTATAATAATAGACATTCTAAAATAAAACCTTGTGTATGTTCAGTCGGATTTGTCGGTTTTACAAGAGAAATGCGACATCTATCAGATGAATTCGTAGCTGGTTAATTTAAAATACGGGCTTAAAATATCGTGAATCTTCAGCGACAAGATTGAATGAGGCGGTCGAGAAATTTGAAGGGTTTAGGGTGACATATTGACATTTGTGTCCGAATCGATGCAAATAAAAACAATTTAATTACAAACTCTCAAAGCCAGGATACAAGTACACGGATTAAAGATAATAAAAAAAACGTTTTGAAGACAGATAGACTAGAAAACGTTTGTTTCTGTTTGCATGTCTCTTCTCCCTAATACGTATTTTCTCTTGGTATACCTCAAACCCTTCCGCTCAGATACTAGCACTGTATATCCTTATTTTACCTATCTGCCTCTCCAGCTCTCTATATATTGCGCTCTCGTATATACATATATTGTTTTAAGAAAAATCGTTTAATAAATGAGTGTTCGATTATTATTCTACATTCTTCTAACTTTTTTCTAATGATCGTTTTGCTTTCTGAAATCTTGAGAATATTAAATTGAGCGCTAAACTGAGGAAAAAGAAGTAAACCAATAAAACCCTTGAATTCAATATGTGAAGTCGTTTTAGGTCAACATAATGAGCCGGTGCACTTCTTTTGTAACGCTCGCGATTGTTATTGTGCCACTTCAAAAGTATTGTTTATTGATAAATTACATTTTCTTTCAAAATATTTAATGTGGTTACCTGCTCATTCCCCGACTCTACATGAAAGGCTGTAAAATATATTTCTACGAGGCAGAAGTGTCAGCATAGATGACAGAAGTCAGTAGTACCCATGTGCAAAACACACATAGTAAAAGAAACCGTATCAGGCACTAATGGGTTTATAGCATGCTTGCCTACAAAGTGTAAAATATTGACAGCACAACTTAGATGACAAATGTATTACTTTCTTAACCATCACGGTCTACTTCGCAAGAAACGGATACGATGCAGAGAAAATAGAGTGGCATATGACCGAATACACGTAGACCAAATCATTCTAAAGGAAATAAAAAGTAGAACAAAGAAAATAGCCATGGCATAAAAACATACGAGAGGATCCCTCGAGTATGGATAACATGATGTCTGAAAATGTATAAGATACAAGATGATATCATCAAGTTGGAAATGCTGCGAGAATATGTAGAATTAAACTGATATCTGATGGGAAAAGCACAATAAAGATTAAAATTTAAAAAATATCTTCTGAGAGAGTTCCCTATCACTATTACTGTTCATTCCAGACGTGGTGCTTCTTAACAGTATACGGAAACTTCCTAGCCGGATACAAATTCACTAATAAAGATCAACATACTGTAAACCACGTGACATACATAGACGATCTGAAAGTTTTACAAAAGGAAAAAGGAATAAAGGGTGTTAAGTAACACGGCCAGAATATTCAGTCGGCATATCCAAATTGAATTCGCTAGGTAAAGGCGTGCAATGCTAGTTATAAAAAAAGAAAAGACTATAACTATTCCACCATGGAGAAATAAAGTAAACAGGCCACATACAAATCATTGAGAATTCTGGAAGTAGACACAATCAGAGCAACAGAAAAAAAGAGAGTTTAGAGGAAATACATCAGTTGCTCAAGAAAACTATTAGAAATTAAAATATATAGATTAAATCTTATAAAATAGTATCGAAAGAGGTAGAGAGTACTGGAAATCTGGAGACGTGTTGTCACTAAGATTCCAGGCAACGTCACAGGTTGTTTTCAAGGAAAGAGCCTTTATGACCTGTGGGAAGCTGCTTGTGAGCCGCCAATAATAATAATAATAATAATAATAATAATAATAATAATAATAATAATAATAATAATAAAAATAATAATAATAATAATAATAATATTAATAATAATAATAATAATGATAAATAATAATAATAATAATAATAATATTAATAATAATAATAATAATAACAATAATAATAATAATGATAAATAATAATAATAATAATAATAAATTATTAAAAAAAAAAATAATAATAATAATAATAACAATAATAATTTGTAATAATAATAATATAATTTGTTACAGAGCATATTAGTATTTCTTGAGCGTATTTTATCCGAGATTTAATGTTTTGTTCAGAGTGCACACTGGGACTTCCGATATTCAGGATACTTATAATTCAATACTTTCCGTTTTATGCAAATTTGTTCAGCTTGTATAAAAAGCAACACACAAGTTACAATCGAAGAAGTTAAAACATATAGAATTGTTTATTTTTCATGTATTCGTTATTCTAAATTTCAATTATGTTTTTTGTCAATTAAACAAATTGATTACGAATTCATTACTATTTTCTAATGTACATATTTGATAGCTTTTACAATCCTTTGTTTATCTCACTTTTTTCTGCAACCGTTATTCTTTTTTCTCCCACCTAAGCATTATGAAATTAGCAAATTGTTAATATTGCCTGGCACTATCTCTCTCTCTCTCTCTCTCTCTCTCTCTCTCTATATATATATATATATATATATATATATATATATATATATATATATGTATATATATATATCTTGATATTTTGATATCTATCTATATTGGTATATATATATATATATATATATATATATATACATATATATATAAATATATATATAAATATATATATAAATATATATATATATATAAATTTATATAAATATATATATATAAATATATATATAAATATGTATATAAATATATATATATAAATATATATATAAATATATATATAAATATATATATATAAATATATAAATATATATATAAATATATATATATAAATATATAAATATATATATAAATATATATATAAATATATATATAAATATATATATATATAATATATATATATATATAAAATATATATATATAAAATATATATATATATATATATATATATATATATATATATATACATATAAGGCAAACGTCTACATTCCAAATTTTACGATGTTGATCATCTAAACCGTGTAATTCTTTTAGTACGGTGACATGATGAATAATTTATTTTTCGATTTGTTCCGCCATCTTTGAATTCAAAACTTGCACAACAAATTGAAAAGTAATTGCAACTTCTCTCGATATTTTCAACTATTCCGATGCTTCTTTTATTCTCTTTTAAATCTGATAAGTTATTTGTATTCTGATTCGTCAAGAACCGAAAAATTTCAAGAACTGACGTAATAATTACATGAATGATTATGCGCTGCTGCTGTCAGAAATCGTGTGTGTCAGCGTACTTAAAGGAGTAAACAGTGAAATAGTCTGCATCTTGAAATTTGGAATATACATTTTGATCATTTATTTCTATATTCTCTGCAATCATGTCAAACTTTGTAAATTAAAGAATCCGTATAATAGTAGTTAAAATATAATTGAATAAACCTATTTTCCTGTAAACACACACACACGTATATATATATATATATATATATATATATATATATATATATATATATATATATATATATATATATATATATGCATGCATATGTGTGTGTGCATGTGTGTGCGGCACTGTTTCTGTTCGTGCGTGCGAGTTCGTTTCTAATGGACTTCGAGACGGTCCGTCCGATTTTTTATTTTAATGTCGCACAAATGTAATTCATGTGCCTGGGAGTTCTCAGGAATAAGTTTTGTCTCGGAATACCTCTAATAATATAAAGTATACGGTTGTCAAACACCTATTAAAGAAAGAATAATACAACTTTCACTAAAAGTAACATTGCAAATTCTTGAGAGTTCTTTTCACACATACACACTAGGGCAGGCGTATATAATAACATCTTTTATGAGAAAAGGGCTTTTGAAATATATGTTTTTGGTTAGAGTTTCTTCAGACTTACGGCTTTTTATTTTAACTATAATTACATGATTATTTTTTTTTTAAAATAAGCAGTAGGCCATCTGGCATGCAACGTAGACTTAATTGTACTGTAAATTAATTCACTGCGAAAAAACCCATGTGAAGCTTCTCCCGATAAAATGTGGAAAATCTCCGATTAGAGCAAGGAATTGTTTGATTTGATTGATAAATGGGCGGTTTTGTCCGATTTCGATGACAATAACTGTATTAGAATTCTGAAATATTAGTTGACATTTCATTAAATCTCGGGCAACATCAAGTCGTCTTGCTACTTCTCAATATTTTCTCTATTAAATATTAGTGTCTGCATTTTTAATTTAATATAATGTACCAAAGTTTTACAGTTATATAGATTACTATACTAATTATCGTTCCCTGTAAAGATTGTAATGTTTTCCTTTTTTTACAAGGAAGTCATCAGTTGCTAAAGCCTTAAGAACACTCGAGAATATGGATAAAGGAGTGTACGTCGGTCACTCACCGAGAAACAACGAAGTGATCGCAAGTGGTGGAAATGTATACTAATTTGATTATTGAAGGGAAGAACTCAGCAAGACCTATCTACATTGGACTTAAAATCGACATTATTTTGTCAGCTGGAAAGCAGACAAGTGAGATAGGATGTCGCCAGGTAGGCATTTCTTAAAATCAAGTTTTGTTTGGGGAATTTGATTTACACATAGACAGAATGTGTGTGGAATTGTTGTAGTTTTTTGTAAATAAATAAGTGTTTTTTTCTGAAAGTTTGGCAGAGCGAGATGGATTGAAGCTCAGATAAGAAGTAGCCACGAACATGAAGATGGGGCAGAGACAGGCTCGAAACATCGCTGTAAAAGCAGAGTAGCGTGTGCTAAGCAGCTCCTTTCTAGATGTGGCAACAATATTATGTTGTTGGATCTATTAAGCTCTTATAATTTTGTTAATTCCGTTTTTGTTTTATTCCAAAATATTTTGTTTCGCATGTAAAAAAATTAAACCTACATTAATAAACACACAGTCATCATTTAAAGGTAATTAATTTTGTTCCTAAATACATACAATGCAAGTACAGCTTCACCTATAAGAAAATATAACGTTGATACCTCAGTACAAATATTGAGGAACCATATATAATATTGATTTCTACAAAAATGAAAGCTATCAATTTTAACCTCGATTATTTTATTTTTAATACTTACATTATAACGTTATAAATATCATTTGAATGATTACATCCCTGATAAACATCTTCATGTTCTCCTCATGATAGTTATTGGACTCTAAAATAAATCTAATTATAAGTATATGAAATCGACATTTTGTCATGATAATCGGAAATGTGAGGAACATAAACTCGATTATTTAAACAAATAGAACACTTGAGAAGGAAATGACCGTGTCTGAAGATCAATGATTATAGATATTTTTTTATTAGCCACGCTGAGGTTTAGGAACATTAAATCTACTGTAAATGTTTTAACATTTAAAGTCTTAAATGCTAGCGTAGTTTGTCTCACGGATAGGAGTACAAATTATAAAGCGCACTTGTCTGACTGGCGTGTTATGTTAAATTATTCGGATTTTTTAATCACATTGATTGTTATATTCAAAAGGTTTCAACTCGTGTACCCGTCGACTTTACTCAGCTGCATATGTTTAAATAGGAAATCTTCATAGAGAATGCAATTGATTATAATGATTTACTTATTTAACCAATAGATTTATATATTTAATTTATCACCTACGGTTGAATAATATGACTTTATAAATTAACACTATTGAAGCCATAGTTCTATCTTAAATTTTGTTGGAAACAAATGTTAAATTTTAAGATGCTTACAATAACTGAGATCATTAAAATTTAAATGATGGCACAGTTTGTACAGTTGTCCTGGAAACACACCCTCTAAAGATAACGTCACCATCATGCAGGTTACCTCATCCAGTGGAGGTATGTTATTGTCGGAAGCCTAAAGTCAGAAATATCAAGCAAATATATAAATTTCCCAGTCGGTAAGGTTCACATGCATCTAAATTATTCCGGACACGTAGGATAACGTCTGTGTTTGTCATTGTAAAATATTATTGAATTTATTCGTAATATTTATGTTAATATGTTTGACTTGAAATTGTTTAGTTTATACGCACACATGCGTTAATATAAATATATATATATATATATATATATATATATATATACATATATATATATATATATATTGCCAGTCTTCATTATTTAGGAATAATATGAAAACAAATACCAACTCGAACTGTTTGTAGTTAAATTAGTTTATTTTTCTGGAATATAAGTTCATGTATCGTTTTTTTCTGGGATTTTGTAACCGTACTTGTTATTTAACTTAGTTATTTACTTCTGTATTTATTTATATAAATGATAACTTATTTCTTGTAATTGTTACAATTCCTTATTATCTTGTAGTAATATCAAAGTGCGTTATAACTCTGGCGAATGTCAGAGATGATTTGAGTTTTTTTTCTTACGCATTTTTCTTTGTTTGTCTTATTTGTTGTTAAACAATTCATGTATTTTTTACTCATTTTAAAAAATGACAGTTAACATTCTAGAAATCATTAAGAAGCATTTGAACCTCCCTGGCTGCGAAAATGATATTTCTGACGTCCTACTTTTTCTTCTCGGCATAAACTTACATCAACTTCCTACGTCCTATTTTTCTTCCTACGGAAGTTTAAGTATTCCGCAAAAATTAGAGAAATTAACAACACATTACCATAATTTTACGAGACATAATGTTGATAAATAAATGGTTGGTAATTTAAAATTAATGAAGTCATTCAATGGTGTCATAATTCTTTTATAACTAATTTGTATCGTACTCAAGATCTTTTTTCCTACAAGTGGTCAATGTCACATTTTTCAAATTCACGGCCGATCATAATATTTGTTACAAGTATGCACAGACGTTTAGATTGTATCGAACATGTCAATTTATATAAAATTATAACATTTGTAAAATGTTTGAAGTGCACATTGACTCTGATCTTTTTTTAGAACTTTTAGGACTATTTTATCAACGATTAGACTGTCATTAGTTCGTCAACAACAAATTAGCATGATTTTTAAATAATTTATTGAATGTGCGTTTATTAGATAATATCGCTTGCATTATGCATTTTGATTTTTGCCAACAAAATACACCATTGTTTTTTATCAACAGATCTTATTTCCCAGTTTACTGATTCGTCTGTCACACTTCATTTTGGTATGGATCTGTCATTTTAACAAGTGCATATTTAATATACGCATAAAGTCCGATGATTTGTTTATAAGTGTCTTTATGATTTGATTGAAGGCGATACAGAGCATAATTCACTCGTTGATAACTAGCACTTCATTCTTTCCTTGTCGGGCATGAAGCTAAATGCCATTCGATATTTTCTCCTTCCATTTTGCAAACCAACAAGAAGAGACTTGAATCGATGAACAAAATACAACACAAGTTTATAGAAGAAAATATTACGCACACAAATTTGTCAGCCTCAACGGCATAAATTTGCATGCAGAAAAAAAATCTTGACAGGTCTAAAGTCATATCGATTCATTAATCTTCTATGTTTATGTTTAAATTGTTTCCCTTTCGCTTTTAAAAACTGTTTCAATGAATAAAATGCATTTTATTCAGCATAACGCAATATTGTTATCGTTTTATTACAGAGTTATTTAATAATAATAATAATAATAATAATAATAATAATAATAATAATAATAAACTAAACTAAACATTTCTATACTTTTTACTAGCTGTAACATGTTACGCATTGCTGTGGCTAAAAATAAACAAAACATAATAGACAAAATGCATGATTTTTATGTGTATGTTCTCAATACCCATGGGGAATGTTGTTGCATGTCGCAGTACTTAAAATCTCCAAAATGCATGTTAAACTATAAGGTACGAGTTGATAATATAAGGTAATTATTTTTCGCAGGAAATAAACAGGTAAGCTATTTCAATATGTTTACGACAAATGTCACGTAACAACACAGAATTGGCCGCCGAAATCATTTGTCTGTTGAATCATGGAATACATACATTTACGCAATTTGTTATAATGGTGTTTCTAAATACAAGTCAACTTTTTACAATAACGAGGAAGCACAGTTTTTTATCGGGTCACTATTTAAATGAGGCAAAAAACGTAAGTAGGTATAATTCTGATGTTTATAATAAAACTTTCGATTGTATTATATCGCTACAATAACGAAGAAGCGCCCTTTTTTATCGGTCGACACGTACACTGAATACCTCACCTAATTTGACAGGAAAGTAACGGGAAAACAATAGCAAGACAGTAAGTAAAAAAATATAACTACTGAGAATTATTAGATTAGATAAATATATGATTAGCTAAATAGACCTTGCAGTTTTTAATGTTTATTAACATCGAATAACTGTTTTTGCAAAGAATTTAAAATAGAGAACACCAGCTGGCGAAAACACGCAGTAAATATAAACAAAGTAACGGACGAGTAATTTTATAAAAATGTCCATATATTTTAAGTTTAGCGAATATCTATATTTAATTTTCTCCGAAGAAGTTGCAGTTTTAAAATAATTAAAATATATCCGATAGCTAAGTATGTACAAACAGAAGTTGTGTTTTTATATTTTCTCTGTGAAAAATTGTTTTTGTAATGTTTCGTTACATGTATAATGCTGTTTATAAAGATATTTAATTTTCTAAAAAATAACTTGTAATTTGTAATGTGTATTTTCATTTTATACATGTGTTTGCAAAATATTTAAAAGCAAGACTTGGCTGTTTCTTTTATAAAGCATTCTGACTGGAACATAGGAACCCATGCACACAGAAACACATATAAATGTAAACAAAGCAACGGTCCAGAAATATATAAAAAATATAAAAATGTAAATATATTCTAAATTTACCGAATATCAATATATATTAATTTTCTCCGAAGAAGTTTCAGGTCGTATACCATTTAATATATCTTGTTGCAAAGCATGTTAAAAACATAAATGGTGTTATTTTATTTACGTACGAAAGTTGGGTCGAACACAAGAATGGGCGTGTAAACTTAGCGAATGTCTAAATATGCGTACGTTTTAGTCTCCGTAAAAGTTTTAGTGTGAAATATTTATATACATTTAATATTATTTTCTGTGTTGCAATACTTGTATACACAGATATTGTGTTTTTGTACCACGCTCCTGGCTGGGCCAAATAATGTTTCTTAGTGACACTATTATTGTTTTAATTATAATATGTATTAAAATTTAAAAAAAAATAATTGTGTCACTAAGAAACATTACTTGACCCAGTCAATTTAATTCCGTTATTTGGCCCAGTCAATTAAATTCCATTGAATAAGAATATTTAGAGCTCAGACAATGAGAATGGCCGGATTTTTAGGAGGGAGAAACTATTATTTTTGTATTGGGAAATGGAAATAGATCGGTGTATCTATTCATTCAGTACCGAAGGGTGGCTGGAATATATAGTCATATTGTGTATATTACTCCCCAGTGATAGCTGAGGGCACTAGGAATACTTAAGATTTAGAGAAAAAATTGAAACTACTTTGTCTAGAAATGGTGGGATTGTGATAATCTTTCTCTTAGGATTAAATTTAGGATTTTATTTTGACGAATAACTGTGTTCATAATGATGTTCTAAAGTTACTTAAGATAGTGGTTAATTGTCTAGACATAATACATTTGTATGTGACATTTGTGGTTGCAACCCTGCTGTACTTTGGCCACATGGGAATTTCTGCAATTAAAATAATATAGAGGATATCTTATGAATGCCACTAAACCCATGGGAAACTGAAAATGTCATTTAAACGCATTTTTCTGTATTGTATGCCATAAATGAATTTTATGTATTGTTATGTTATACATTAAAAAATCATTGTTATTGACAGGAAAAATCACCAGATATCCCGCAGTATAAAATACACTAGCCACCTTGGTTATTTATCGTAAGTAGTGCAAGTAAAACGAATCTTTTATGCCATAATAGACGAAACAAATTAACTATTTTCTACACTAAGCAAGACTGAATAAATGGGGCTATAAGGTAATGATATATAATAACATAATTAGTTTATCTCTCCTTGGAAAGACATAAGTCGAATAGGCACTGGTTCTTAACGCACTTAATATTTGTTATGTAGATGGCATACGCAAGTAATTCGTAAACTTTCAACCTTTTAGATTTTGTGTCATCGGGGTGTGTGTTTATATATATATATTATTCCTTAATTGGAATTTTTTTGTGTGTGTTGTTTAATAGTATCCGCCTAAATAATGACAATAATAAGTTATTATTGTTTTTACATAAATGTAGGTGCTTTCTATACAATATAAATACA
The DNA here is from genome assembly GCF_053919585.1 of Euprymna scolopes. NCBI lineage: Eukaryota > Metazoa > Mollusca > Cephalopoda > Sepiida > Sepiolidae > Euprymna > Euprymna scolopes. The sequence goes on along the minus strand of NC_136512.1, from coordinate 59,840,319 downwards.
TGTATAATAGCCACCCACATACTTGAAAAATGGAGGCGCACACTGCCTGTGTTCTGTTTGATGCATTAAAGAATATTAACATCTTATAAGCTTATTGACCACATATTAGTCGCGATGTCCTTTGCATTATGTAATATCCTGTCACGTAGACCACATGATAACATAAACATTATTATGAATTTTTAATTAACTTCAACAGAAAATACGTAGCGCATTTCCATTGCGAAATACTGATAAAGTAGCCACTTATGAATTACTAAGGGATAAAACGTTTATATGTAATATTGTCCTAAAAATGATGCTCCAATGTATAAATGGTCGTTAAATTTGTAATCTGCATTATTATTTATACCCGAACAACGGCGTACACATCAGCAAGTCTATACTATTTGATTTATGGCAGTATGCCTTTTTTTATTTGTGAAGTAAGTAAAAGAGAAAACTACACACAATTCAAAGCCTAAGGTTGAGAGTACACTTTCTCAATATCTTGAAATAGATGTGTTATCGTAGGAGTTAGTTTATCACATTCTCAAGATAATTAGATTTGTGGTTTGATTTTTATATCAGAACTAGTCTTATACAGTGAAATACCTACATTTGTCAAGAGAGAAATCTTTTTCCGCAAGGCAATTACTAATAATCTAATAAAAAAAACTTTCAGCTAAGGTAATAACATCGTATCTACTTGTAGAGACGTTGCCCGAACAAAAATGAAAATAAAATCTACTTCGACTGAAGTAGCTCCTTAAAGCGATTTGCCAATTTCCAATATCTTCTTCAACAAATACAACTGGTGAAAGAAATCGTCGAGTTATATCCACCTTAAATGTTTAAATAATTGGATGATTCATAATTCTAGACTTATTCATTGATTAGTTTTTTTTTTTTTTTTAAATTACTCTCAACCCCCTCTGGTCTAAAATATGAATAAATACTTTTTTGTCAACACTTAAGCTACCAACTATTTCATGAAGCTTTTCAACGGTCAGTTTTTCTCACATTTTGATAGAGAATCTTTTAAGTGTGTATCTTATAAAGCTGCTCTCGGTAGCTTTCAAAATGCACTTACAATGCAATATATTCTGTCTACTTGATTGCAAAATGCTTGCACTAGAAGAGAATTAGAAAACTGACACTATCAATCCGTCTCTTAAAAACACACACCTACAACCAGTTGTTTTTTATTAATAAATTCTTCATAGTCGGATATATATATATATATATATATATATATATATATGTGTGTGTGTGTGGGTGTATATATATATATATATAGTTATATAAATATATATAGTTATATATATATAGTTATAAATATATATCGCGTTTAAGCTACACTGAATATTCCGCGTTTCATTCCCTCTAGGATTCTTCAGGTGTATGCTTATACTAGAGTGGATGGAACGCGAACTATTCAATGTAGCTTAAACGCAATATATATTTATAACTTACTAGCTGTACTTACGTATTGAGCACTGTTGAAGTAAATACTTAAAGTTTACGCATGAATTTATACTTTCCTATATTAATTTTATGTAGAGAAATAAGTGTATATATATATATATATGTATATATTTATATATATATATATATATATATATATATATATATATATATATATATATAATTTAAATCATGGGAGTGTATAGTAATTTTCAAAAAGCTTACGGATTTTAATGTAGCTCAACCCCATAAAACCAAAGATATGAATTTATAAATATATATAAATATATATATATATATACTTATATATATATATATATATATATATATATATATATATATATTAATAAATTCATATATTTGGTTTTATGGGGTGGAGCTACATTAAATCCGTAAGCTTTTTGAAAATTACTATACACTCCCATGATTTAAATTATATATATATATATATATATATGAACAAATGATTAATAAAACATATTAAAAGACATCTTGAAGAAGAGTTTAAAACATATTTAATTTTAAAAAAGGAAGCACAAGATAAGTGTATAGTCCTTAATCCGCGGAGTTTCGAAGAAATACTCTCCTTCTCATCAGAGGGTAGGAATTAGCAAAATGCGGGATCGGATTTTTCATATAAAAAATATTTAAGGAAAATACAAGTAAGTCACAGATATTACTTGGTTAAAAAAAGGGTGAGGTAAGGGGAATAGGAGGTAAAAGAAAAATGATGAAAATATTTCACATGAATGGATAGTCCGGTGAAGTGTAAAAAATTTAAGAATGGTAAAATCCAAATATATATATATATATATATATATATATATATATATATATATATATATATATATATATTGATTGTTGGAGAGCTATTGGCTACACATTAGCAAATGTGTTTCAATGACGGTTTTTGGCCTGATGAGGTGATTTTCCCTGCTAGGGGGGCATTGAAACACGTTTGGTAATGTGTAGCCAATAGCTCTCCAGCAATCAATATATTGCTATGTTTCATGCATTGAGCACTCTTTGGAATGACATATTGTGTTGTTGTTATGAGTTACTGAAAAACTCTACCAACAGTATAATAATAATAATAATAATAATAATAATAATAATAATAATAATAAATATATATATATATATATATATATATATATATATATAAATTTAGTTTTTGAGCATTTATATTCATATTTAAAACCCACATTTCTATTTATTTAAAAAGAATATAGTTTTGTTATATATGGGTCGTAGAATTGCATTAATCTGCACAAAATGTAGCTAATTTGCATATTTTAGCATCTATCTTAATTTATTCCTTAATTGTTTGTTTTCGGTTTCCTTATTGTATGGCCATATTTAATTAACTTTTACGTGTAAGTATCTCTATGCAGTTGTTCTACATTATTTATAGTTGTGGAATATTTTCATAAAAAGGTCATAGTAAACGCAAATCTCTTTATATTTTTTTCAGATGCGTGTTTATATCAGTTTAAAGATTATTCTTATCAAACTCCCCTGACTGTTTTTGGTTTACAAACATGAAGCTTAATGTATAGCGTATTCAACACATGCGAAAATTTATATTTGGGATATAGCTGGGAGCGGTTGGTGCAAAATTATGAAAAAAATGTTTAAAAATCGAATTTACCAGCTGAAGATCGAACGACGGTATTACGAATATGCATGTTAAAGGTAATAGCTATTAGTTTTGTTTAAATTTTTTGTCTTGCAGCAAACATATTTATATAAGTCAGGCAATTATTTCAAAGGAAAAAAAGTAAATAGTAAGGTAAATGTTTTGGTTTCGATCTTCGTTGGTGGCGCATTCGTTTTTTTTTTTACATATTAAATCATTACAACATATTGGGTCAAATATTATCTCCCATATAATAATATGACTGCAGAAAACCTACCTCTCTACCAAATATCGTAAATTTGCATCACTGAATGCTATATACATGTTTAATATACCTAGCTTATTTGCCACTATTATATGGAATTTCGAAACACCATTACAAACATATTCAGCCGTGATATTAAAATGCTACATTTTATCCGACGAGCATCACAATCATAATCGCACCATCTATAGAGGAAGGGGTGTTTATTTTACTCTCTTCATATTTAATCCTATCAAATTTACCAGTTCCGGTTCCTAATCTAGATATTTATAACTATACTGTGAGTACACCCTCCTTAACTGTCATAGACTTAACATATTTTTTCAGATTTCAGAATTCTAAATAATGGGGCTGTATCAATGTTCTTCCTTTTATAATTTGCCGAGGCAAGACATTCTCATATTTTAGAGGGAAACTAATTCCTCGAAAATCAAACACTTCTAAAATTTATAAAAGTGGAGTCGCTCTTTATACGAGGAACTAGGGCTAATTTTTTTTTTTTTTTAAATTAAATACAATCATTTTAACGGCTAAAAACTGGGCACTTAAATACTGTTAAAATAATTCCTGGAACAAAAGTACACATATAAACATGTTATGTTGAAAGTCCGGAAGACTTACAAAAATTTAAACACATCTATTGATTGGGATTGCAGACAAATACTAAGTACCGACACGGCACACCTCCTCCCTTTGCGTATAAAATGTTAATCAAATTAGCAATAACAATTTAGTTTCACTAGGGATTTCTGTTTGGAAAAGTCTTAAAGACTGAGACTTTTATTTTCAAATAAGTGTGTTTTTTTTACAATCTTATTAATAAGGTATAACAGTTACCATTTTCAGACATATTATTTTTGTAATACACAAATTTTGATTCATTTTTTTTTCGTAAAGCTAGTGGATTTTTTAATACGCCGGTGTGTGTGTGTGTGTGTGTGTGTGTATTTATTTTGTTTTCAAATTTATAAAAATCGAGAGTTTATTTTTTAGGTTTTGCAAAAACTGAAACTTGATTTATTATTTTACTAGTTAAATATTAGGAAACATCAATAACTATTATAATAAGAAGAAAAGTTTTTTCCTGGCAAAGTACAGAGTTAGGCGCAAGGTCCGTTTTATATGTGAGAAAATTCCAGTTCTCATAAAAAAGTTGCATTAGGACCACCTTCACAATTTTCCTAAGAGTAGCGTGTTTTACAAGTCTTTCATTATACTGATTAAGAAAATCGCATTCATATTTTGCGGAGGCAAGTACATTTTGCAAGATAAAGGTCTGCCAGGTTTGTACGCACGCGCGACAAAAAATACTTCTCTCCTACCGACACAGCCATACTAATTCTTTTCTGTAGAGGATTTGCGGGTGGATATGTGACAACGATTACCACACTTAAATTTGGAGGAATATTTCCCCCACTCCCCCAAAATGGTCAACGTTAACTGCAGTTTTTACTATGGGGAAGTTATTTGTGTCTATTCTGAAAGCCATTCTTTATATCAGAAGTGTGGATTTTTGTTAGTTCCAAAAGTTGTGCTTACCAGGACAATACAAAAAATGCACTGAACAAATTGGAATTGTTTTGTTATACACGTTAAAATAAGACGACATTAAACTATAATATAATTTAATAGGATGGTGGAAGAGTTAAAAAGAAGAAAATAACTTTGAGAAATTACGGAAAATCTAGGACTGTCAACACTGATTTCGATCACTCGAACCAGTTCATATTACAGTGAGAATTAAATATTTCTGTTTTTACTTTCTGTAATTATTCTAATAGATCATTTCTCATAATTTTATTCATACTGATTTACGCATTCTCTTATTGCTTTTATTATATTAAAACACCACCTGCAGTAAAAACCAGATTATTACACTTGGGGTATCTGCCAGTCCAGCGACGGCAGTGGCCAACAGCAACAACAACGGCAATATTTTTTCTACAGGGTAATGCCGGATAACGGATCCTTCTAGCATAAAGATAAATACGAAATCTACATATAAAAAAATACCAGCTTAAGCTTATTTTACGATCGGGCAATGCCACGCGTGCTGCTAGTCTCTTCCTGTATCTCCCCCTTTCTTTTATATATATATATATATATATATATATATATATATATATATATATATATATATATATATATATATATATACTACTCTTATAGTTGGACACGTTTCTGCTGGGAGGAAGATATCTCTACAAATTAAAATATATTACACTACCTCAGACGATGAGTTAAAGGCGATTATCTTTTCTCAGATTACTGGTGGTAGTACGCGCTGTTTTATTATATAACGAAAAGAAACCGATGCTACAATAGTAAACTAAAGTAAAGTGAAACAATCTAAGAGAATACTTGTATAAGAGAGAAGGGAATGCTTGCGAGCATAGTATAATGGCAACAAAAAAAACTACACTTCGATTCTAAAAGAATAAGTGTGTAGTCCCCATGAAATTAACTTCAAGGCAAAACAAGAGAACTATGATCTAAGAGAATTAGAAAAATCCACAGCTTTCACACGACATTCGCATTATAAACAAGGCTTCTCAACCTCGACGTCCTTTGTCCGCTGGCAAAAGGCGACCCGCTCTCCTCCACAATTGGGTTAATTTATTGCAGCCTTTCCTCGCATGTACACATTATATGTTCAAACATTTCACATCATATAAAATTACATATGTTGTACTTAATACACGACTAGACTAAAAATATCTCACTATGCGACCAGACTAAAGTAGCTCTCGATACACGGTCAGAACAAACTAATTTTCGTTACACGGAGAAACACAGCATGATTTCGATAAACGAATAAACGCAACAAGTCCTTCGTACGCAACAAGTAAATTTGGATTGTATGAAGGTGTACGAATGTATGTTTGTATCCATCGATAAGTTCATGTCACGGATTAAGAATATGATGATCAACAAACTTCTTTGCTTGACAACGAGTAAATGTCTGGAGCAGTAGAATACAGGCAAGGGCATTTAAACAGTAGAATACACGCAAGAACATTTAAGGAGTAGAATACAGGCAAGAATATTTAAACAGTAAATATATTGACTGAATTCAAACGAAAATACCGTTTGCGCCGTTTACATTAGGTTCGTCCTGATTGTTGTACGGCTTGTGTTTTTATTGCAATGATGTCATCGGTTAATAATTATCCATATGGTCAGACCATATGTAGTTATAAAACGTCTAATGGTGAAATTTTTGCGTGATGGATCCTTGATGGAACGTATGGTTTCACGCTGCTATACAATATCTGGGACGTCCGCGTAATTTTTTTTCGGATCACACATACATTTAAACAAATAAACAATAACATAATTAGAAGTGAGAAGGACGTATTTTCGGATTGATGGAAAATTGATCAAGTAGAAAAACACACTAAGTTTCGATTACGAATGACAGTCAAACAGCTAGTGCCATTTGTTCAGAAATCAGTCATTTTTTTATCTAGTTAATGTATGTCATATGTGAACACCTGATAACTATCCGTGTGTGTGTTTACAGGTACACTGGTGAATTGTTCTGTATTCTTAGCAAGTCACGCTCATTATTTTATTTAAAAATTCAAGATAGCATGTGTCTTTAGTTCTATAGACTAACATTTATGAGCAAAAATAATTTTACGACCTCATGTGGTTTATGCTTGATTCTTTTCTCCTTAAATTTATTCCCTCGCTTTTTTGTATCCCCGCTATATTTACACTGCATATTACATTTTCTATAATCGTAATTGTATCTCGATTAAGCTCCGTTGAGCTAGTTGCTAAATCTGTCAGCTGGCACTTTCACATTTTATTCAACATTCACGATAGAACATTTTGAAAAAATATATCTCGTTGTTAAATAAATGTTAATAAATATGAAACCTAGGTGTATGCGCACGTAGGGAAATGGATCTCAAATAACACATAATGTGTGATTCATTGAATATTGCACGCAGAAATATAAACCGAAAAATAAAAAAAAAATATAGGTGTCTCTATTTCGTCTATGCGTATTCAGGTATGTCGCTGGCACCTTGATTTTATTTAGAACATAACCCAACCCTAATCCTACTCATATCTTACCACAATTCTCAAAAATTTAATTAAGGAAGAGTTGATCCATTACCCTAATTCAATGGCTGTGTAGGTAAAACTACAAAAATGATATCAACAGTATTTGTGCGTTGCACGTAGTGATCATGGTTGGCCGTGCATTTTTATGTGTAAATCATTTTTTTAAGTTATATCTTTCTAGTAACTATGGTTCGATAGATAGAATGCATCATATTAAGTTTATTATTAAATATTTACTATTGTTCTAAAAACAAATAATTCTTTTAGAAATGTAAAGGAAGAATGCTCAATGAAAATTCTAATTTAAACAAAATTTATTCTAACAAATTATAGTTAAAAATGTCTTTGTGCGTATATAAAATATAATTATTAAAAATCCCGGCTTTATCTTTTTTGGATTTAAAATATAATTTAAAATATATATCATTAGAAATGTAGTGTTTGTTATTCATATAGCCGAAATAAGCGTCATGCTTTTGAAATCAAATGTGTATGGGAAAATAACCAGACATATTGAGTTATTAGATAGCAAAATTATTTATGGTTATCGAAAACGTATCGAATCGATTTACTATGAAACTCAAGATATTGAACGAAAAATAATAATTAAAGATAAACGGCTTTGTCGGCGACAAAGGAAATTTACTGTTTTTGTTTTGACTCAAGATTAGCAGATAATCGCTAATTGATTTTCATAAAACTGTAATTTGTTTTTAAAATACAGTATCTTACATTTACGCTTTTCACGCACATACACACACACACACACACACACACATATATATATATATATATATATATATACACTTTTGGAAGTAACATTTGGGATAAAAATGAAAAATTCACATAAAAATATATGCAGAAACAGAATGTCCTTAATATAATGATTTATATTTCCACATAAACATAAGCGCCGTAACAATAGTTAATGTGTTCAAATACATATATTTTCTACGCGTTAAAACACGAAATAAACATCGTTACGTGTTAACTGATTGCTATTAATTACACTTTTATGATAATTCTCCCTTATGGTAAGCTAGTAAAATCTGAATAGCTAGCACCGTAGACTCATTTACAATCTTTCGTTTAGAAGAGTCACGTTATTATCAAAAAGCTTGCATCTTTCCAAATCAAAAACCTCAAGCTTAGTGACGATGAACTCTACAGGGGCAGAAAACACGGAAAAAACATTTCAAGTATATGCTACATTCTGGTTCCGTTGGTGCCAAGGACAAGACCACAAAATGATACTTAACAATGTTTAAGGTGGGAAAACTTTTTGGCATTTCAGTTTAATTATATACACTTAATTGTTAAACATACTTTGTTTTCAATTTTTTTACTGAACAACCTGTAGAAACACACCATCAACCATTTATTCTGCAGTTTTTCGAGAGCATTATTGTTTTTCTGATCTTCAATGGGTCACTATTTAGTTTATGTTAATAAAATAGAAAAAAAATTAGTATATATAGAGTTCGTCTTAAATATATATGACTAGCTATCTCGTAAAACTGAAACACTACAGAAATATGTATGCACACATCTAGCCAATAATATCCGTATGCATAAACTTCCTCTATGTATACGTTTATAAATATATATGTATACATATATGTGTGTGTATATACGAGTATATGTAAACTTATAGGTTCTTGAAGGAAATAAGTTTTAGTTAATGAGCCCAGTCCTGTGTGATCGTAAAGGGCAAACTTTATATTATAGAGACGGGCGCTCACTCAGCATCGTTATTAGTCGGAAGTTGACGTACTACTAACATTTGATAATTGTTTTGAAGGCTAAAATGTGTTTTCATGGGGAAAAGTACACAGATTTCTCCATTTAATTAATTTAAAAGCATAATATACCTATAACTTCTTTATTGAAATAGTTTTCAATCATTAAACGATCTAGGAAAAATGCGTAGAGTACAATAAACACATGGCAATTTCTATGATGGCATAATTAGTAGGGGATATGCGATCTTTTTTATAAAGGCATTGCAAACGATGTTCGTCCACAGAATTAGTCAAGTTTATGATTTCGTCAACAGTTATTCCTCTCAGAAAGCATCACATAACTCATTTTTGCTCTTAGAGTGGCGTCCACTTGCATAGAGGCGTCGCTTCATGATAGTCCAGCTTTTTAATTGGGTGCAAATCTGGCGAACTCGCAGGCCACTGCATTTTCTGTAGCTCAGAGAACCCCAGTTGTTGCAATTATTCTTTGTTTTTGTTTGCTGCATGCGAGGGAGCATTATCCTGCATAAAAATAATATTTCTTCTAAACGTCAACCTGTGCTTCTTCAGCCATGGTTCAAAGTGCTCCTTCAGAAAAGCTATGTAAGAACTTGACGTCATTTTTACGCCTTGTGGGACTCTCGATCGGCCAACTAAAGTGCCGCCGATAATCCCAGCCCAAATCATTATCCCTCCACCACCTTGTTGCCGCTTTAAACGCGGATGATGATGTAGTCCATCTAGGACCCATCCTTTGCTCCAGCCATCTGGGCTATAACAAGTGACACTCACTTCATCCGTGAACAAAACATTGGAAAACTCCGTTTTCATGTTGTCGTCTGCCCATTTTAATTTTTTTATGTGATGCTGATTTAATAGAATCTTTCTCACAGGCTTAACAGATTTTGCCACTTCTTGCAGAAGGCAACTCTAGTACTTTTTGAGACATTATTCAATCCAGCTTGGTCAAAGACTTCTCAGCTTATCTGCCCAGGGTTTTTTAATTTATTGTTTAGTAACCCCTGTAACCGAAAAATATCATGTAGAATAAATACCGAGATAAAATCTTATCATTTATGAGAGATCGTGGTGTCAGAAATATGTTACAAGAGAATAAACGCTTAAAGCAATTTTATTATATATATATTTATTTGAAGTTTGTAATTCTCTCAGTAACAAGGAGAAAATGAAGTTGCTTTCTCCGCCACACCTTTCTCAAGTTACGCTAGCAAGTTTGCATATCTGCTCGAATAAAGGAAGCAGAAGATTTCCTGGCGGGTTCAACTCCCTCTTACTTCTTACTACATTAGTACATATCATTAAGACAGAAAAAGGAAGCAGAACAAAGCCTAAAAAATCATCAATTGTTAAGTGAGTGAATCGATATTTACGCTATAGTATGCAATTACGGACGGGATATTGACAAGATCAAAGATAATAACACCACTTACGAATACAAATAATATATCGGTGTTTTTGATGACCTAATATTTCAAATATGAGAATAAAATGTATAGGGAAAAAGGTCGCCTTGTAAATATTAGTAACACGTTCAGATTTAAAAAAAAACCCCTAAAAGTTACGTACGTTATTGTCATTCTTTTATTATTTCTTCTCAGATGAGTTCAAGGAAAACGTGTCTTCATAATGTTTCTCGTTCGGTAGATATAGTAGACTATTTATTTCAACGAAAATCACGGGTTTTCTTAACAGTTGCTTGTACACTCTTTCTATATTTAATTTACTAGAGAGAAATAAACAGAGTGCTACCAACACATACACACACTTATACATCCATACATACACACATACATCCATCCATACATACATACATATATACATATACTTATATATATATATATATATATATATATATATATATATATATATATACATATGTATTCACATAAAACATATATTTATATATATATATGCACATATATATATATATATGTATATAGGTGTGTGTGGGTTTATGCGCGTAGATTATATATATATATATATATATATATATATATATATATATATATAAACCAGTTTACAAGATCGCGACACTAGATATACTAATGTTTCGGCACTAATGTTTTGGTCACTTAAAACAGCAATTCTTCAGGCGAGTTTAAAACTGGTTGTTTGCCGCAGAATGATACAGTCCTCAAAATTATACCGTGTCCAATGTCGCGACTTTATAAATTATTTAATATTATAAAAAAACATATATTGCTCTTCTCGTCTTGAACACTCTTAATAACCTCGTTAAATTAATTAGTGATCACTCTTGAATACCTGTAACCTGATATATATGTGTGTGTCTGAAAACTTAACTTTAGTAAAGTTTTAGTATGTTGTTTGTCGTACTGCAATATAAACATACTAAACAACGTGACGGAATGGGCGTTGGTTAGGTTATTCCATTATCATTACTTAATAGGTATTTTCATACTGGTTATCCTTCGAATATTTTCTGTGGGGACAACCATGCATTTGGGTAAAATGTCTGTTCAGATTTGAAGTATTTTCTAACATTTTCGATAACATTTGAAAATTAAT
>NC_136512.1:59743600-59823600 GCF_053919585.1 Euprymna scolopes | reverse complement strand
GTTCCCTCGTGAGCATATGCAAATATCCAAATTGGAGGCCTCCATCTTTTATAAAAACAAGCCACTGGAGCAGATGGGGAAGACGTGAAGAGGAGTCTAGGGAAAGTACCGACGAACGACGCTGCTGGAGTGAGCGCAGGTTTTGTGTACTCTTTTTTTTTTCTTTGCAACTACAAGCTATTTCGGCTTACATATTTGACCATATACAGATTCGACGTGAAGCTTATACTAGAGTTTGACAGGTCCACAGCTGGTCCTTCGGTGGTTGAATGGCTGGAGAAGGCGTGTAGGTTTACCAGTTATACAAAATTAAGGATACAGATGTCCATCCCATTGAGGCTCCCTAAGGGGCTTATGTCCTGTACCAACAGTTCAGGGATAATGCGACAATGGAGCAGATCAAACAACCGCTGTATGGAGCATTCGGTGGGGACCCTTTTGTGGCCTAGAGGCGATTTTGGTGCGGCCATGTGCCTAGCGGGAATGGAATTATTGAGAGAAATCCCAGACCTGCCAAGACTATCGAAGCCAGGAAGGGGCGTGCGGTGCCTCAGGCGGTCTATTGGTATAACTTCGCCCCTAAGGATGACATTTCACCCTCTACCGCGCCAACCGAAGCACTACAAAGGCACCACGTCAGGGTAAAAAGCATGAAAACCAGCGCACAGCCCGAGCTGGAGGTGACGAAAGAGGAGAATCACGGAGGGGGGTGTCGTCTGGGTAAAGAACCCCTGCGGCAAGTGCATCACAAAGTACGAAACCGGGGGTGTTACTGAGGTGATCAGCCCGCAATCGGTGCGGGTTGACGGGGTGCTCCGTCACGTCAAGGATCTTCGATTGACGCCACAAGCGCAGCCGCAACTCGACGATGAGAGCGACACTTGATCCCAGACCAGTGAACCATCATTCTGGGTTCCGCCGACTTTGTCGAACAGCGACCCTGAGATTAGCAGCCTTAGGTTCACCGACCCTGACACCGAGGGCGAAAGCACAGACGAAGACGAAGACCACAGTCCCCCTCTCCGAAAAAGCACCCGAAGAAAAAGACCACAACGTCCGTGCCCTCTCTGTGGTGATAATATCAGGGTAGGGGCGAAAATGGTGGGAACGCAGGCTTACCTCTTAAAGGACCTGAGTGTGCGCTTTGCCGACGCAGCGTCATGATACTGAAAAGGGACCAAGATGGCGCCTTTGGCCCTATATAACAATGCAGTCTCGCAGAATATCGTGTGCTCTCGTGCAATATGCAAATATGCAAATTTGGAGGACTCTGTCTTTTATAAACACAGCACACTGGAGCAGATGTGGCAGACGTGAAAACGAGTCTACAGAAAGTCCCGACGCACGACGGTTCTTTACAATATTAACATTGTATTACTTATGTACTCTCTTTTTTTTACATAGGCATCACCACTTATCAAGGCCAAGCGGCCACTGAAGGATAAGGGCTAAAGAGTGTACAGTAGAAATTGAATAATATAGTAATTGTTAGTAATGGAAATTCGGTAAATTTATTAACTTATATGGAACGGCTTATAAAAAACCTTGTTTACGTTAGACTTGAATACAACTATATTGCAGTCAGCTGGAAAGCAGGAAAACGGAAAACAATTCCATAGGCGTGCAAAAATTAAAGTTTTATAATTTTACTATTCTTCTGAAACACACGGACACGAACGCACATACACACACACACACTTTATCTATATATCTATAAAAGTGAACGTGTCTGTGTGTCTGTCCGTGTGTGTGCATTTTCCTTCGCAAGAACTCTGTTAATTTTCAGTCTACAAACTCGAAATTAGATATACATATTGCTGAGATTTGGGAAAATCTATGTGATCGGTTTTCAGCTAGTAATTTGACTATTAAAGGGTTAAAGTTCAACAATTTGGCATTTGAGAATTCTACCCTAGTCTTACGACAAATTAAAAAAAAAACTTGACCGTGTTTTTCTCACCATACACCTCCAAACACTCGGGCAACGCCGGGCACCCATTCTAGTATATCTATAAAAGTGAACGTGTTGTGTATATGTCTGTCTGTGTATCTGTGTGTGTATATTTCACTACGCAATAACTGCCAATTTTCAGTCTACACACTTGAAATTTTATACACAGAGTATGTAGATTGGGGAAAATCTAGGGAATCAGTTTTCGGCCAGAAATTTGGCGATTAATGGGTTAATATTAAACGATTTACCTTTTGAGAACTCTACCAAACTCCTCCGAAAATTTTGGGTTTAAACACTTAAAATTTTAGACATAGGTTTCTTGGATATGGATCCAACTTAATAACTTGATTGGAGTCCTAAACAATAAATGGTAAGGGGTCATAATAAGGGTCAAATTTAAAAAAAATGACCGCTTTTTAATTTTTTTTTTTTTTGCTCAGCTTACACCTCAGACCCGGGCAACGCCGGGCAATCATGCTAGTATAACTATAAAAGTGAACGTGGGTGTGTGTACATTTCCCTACGCAATGAGACTGCCAATTTTAAGTCTACAGACTCGAAATTTGATATGCAGGCTACTGAGATTTGGGAAAATATTTGTGATCGGTTTTCGGTCAGAAATTAGGCTGTAAAGAAGTCAAAGTTCAACGATTTGCCTTTTGAGAACTCTGCCAAACTCCTCCAACAATTTTGGGGCTAAACACATGATATTTTAGATATAGGAACCTTGGACATGGATTTAACTTAATAATTTGCTATCAGCCCAAAACAATTAATGTTAAGGTGTCAGGATAGGCGTCAAAGTTAAAACAAATGACCGTTTTTTTGTTTTTTGTTTTTTGCTCAGCATTCACCTCCAAACGTCCGGGCAACGCCGGGTATCCATGCTAGTATATATATATATATATATATATATATATATATATATATATATATATATATATATATATATATAGTCGTATTGCTATTTGCGACTTATACGCGTAGCTTGACTTTACAACTAAAACAACCCGCCTTGGTGTTTTTAGATTTAGAGCTGTTTCATCTTTTATTGTTAGTATTATATTTGTTATTATATTTGCAAGCTATTTTCAGAAGGAAAATGATATATGTTACTGTCGTTTTAGCTTATTTTGTTTTCATCTGCTTTTACTTCACAACATCTCACTTATTAACTTGATTTTAATTTGATTGTAATCCTCATTTAAGCAATATTTTTAATGTTTTACATAGACTTTCACAATTTATCTTAGAGGCTTAGTGCGTGCGTTTGTAAAATAAACACATAAAACCTGATAAGAATTTGAAATTAATTTGCTCATCTGTCAGTGGTTGATAGTGTTCATAATTGAGCCTACTTAATTCTTGTTTTGTGTATTAACATTCCAAACAGATTGTAAGAAATATATGTGTGTGTGTTATTATCTGATGTATTTAAGACCAGCACATCACGTGACTATTTCAATTCATTTTTTCCTAAAAAACAGCTCGGATATATTATTTATGCGATAAATATTACAACCATTTTATTTTCATTACGGATTTAAAAAATGATTTACCTTCCACTTAAAATAATATATCTTGTAGTCCACTAACTCATTGGTACGAGTTTTTACAATACATATTCATTAGTGGGACCTGTTGAAATTACACAGGGAGCTCGATCATATGTAATATATTGATTGTGGCATTATGTAGATGTTTAGTGTACAAAGAGACGTCCTTTTGTTTAAACTCCACAAGTATTTATCTAACCACCAGGGATGCGCCGCATAGCCCAGTTGTTAAGTACGCTTTAATATGATATTGTATTTCTTGCAGATTTCATAGATATTATTAAAGAGTTAATGTTCTATAAATGTTTATATATAATATAGCTGCAGTTTCCAAAATAAAAAATATATACGATTTAGGTGTATAACCTTGAACCAAAACCGAAACCAAAACTTATGAAGAATTCTTGCTAAAATTATTCTTAAAAAAATAGATTACTGGAGTGGCATTAGCTATGATCGAAACCACAACTAAAAGTGTGAAGAATCCTTGGTAAAATAATCTTTATGTCTATAAAAGTGAAAATGTATATGTGTGTGTGTACATTTCCCTACCAAATTACTCCGTCAATTATCGGTCTAAAGACTCGAAATTTGACATAAGATGTATAGAGATTTAGGAAAATTATTTTCATCGGTTTTTGGCCAGAAATTTTGCTGTCAAGAGGTCAAAGTTCAAAAATATGAGCTTTGAGAACTCTACCAAACTCTTCCGCCAATTTTGGGTCTAAACACTTGAAATTTTAAAAGAGTCTCGAACTGAACGAAATAGGAACTATTATAGTTTAATATAATGGTTGCAATTTTTCTGTACCTATATTGCATTTCAGGAAATGAGAAATTGTAATTAGTATTTTACCGAAAATAAATAAATTTTAGAGACGAGACAAACTGTAAGCGTGCTAAACTAACTACCCGAGGAATCTTTTCCCGCGGATAGATACTTTAAATAGTGAGAAAAATGTATTTAGCAAATATTATCACATAGACTGAGCTATAAGGCATTTTTTATTGTCTGCTCTATTGATTCTGAACTTATTAGCTTATATTTGATCTTATTTTCGCGTTGATCCGCTCTGAGAGAACTGAGAAATCTTCTGTGTGTAAATCATAAAATATCGAGATTGATCACGTGAAAACCTTTCAACAGCTGTACATCATTGATTTATCGTGTAAAAAGCCGTTGGCTTTCTTAGCAATTAAGTGTAACTACTCAAGAATCCAGTATTCCTCGCTACTTTTAATAGACATTGAAAAGCACTTGGATTTTTCGCAACGTCTGTTCCACATTTATTTCTACCTTTTACCAATACAGTACAGTACTTATAGGCGCACGTCGAGTGAATTTTTTCGTCTGGGTTTTTTTAAAAATAATCTTTTACAGTTTATGGCATTTTTTTTTTATAGAAACTAACGGATTCTTGTACTACTACAACTTTTCTACGAAGTAGTAGTGTCTGTAAATTTCAGTTTTCTCTGAATAACCTACAATTTTTCTTTGGTATACATGAAATATATCACCCTTACTTGTGCATATAATTTTTACTTTGCTTTTTCATTTTTTCTTATTGCGTGAATATTAACTGTAATTTCCCCTGTGTGGTATGTTCTAATGCTACAGCTGTTTGTTTTTATTCTAATTCATATTATCTTTATTCAGTTAATGTATTATTATTATAATTATTACTATTATTATTATTATTAGCATCATCATCATCATCATCATCATCATCATCATCATCATCATCATCATCACCACCACCACCACCACCACCATGCCAATTAGAGAAATCATGAAAGAAATAGAAGATACAGTATTTGGGAGCGTTAAAGTGTGTAGGCATCATGAATAGAGAAAGTAAGGAAGGAGTCAGGAAGGAGTATCTTAGAAGAGTGAAACTAATTGCAAAGTCGAAACTGTATAGAGGAAACCTAATGAAAGCAGTGAATATATGGGCAATCAGTGTTTTGAGATACAGTGCGGACATATTAGAATGGTCTGACAAGGATTTTCATGCCATGGAAATTTGAGAGGAGATGCCGTTGTAGAAGCATACGGTTAGAAGTAAGGAGTGCATGCTTAAGGTCGTGGCCAATGAAGTGAAGGTATGTGAGATCAAGGCTGGTTATGTGAAACGTATGCAGAATAGTATAGAGAAAGGGCAGAGAAACTGGCTAGGAAGAAAATGCATAGAAGTTTCTTCCAGTATATACAGAAGTGGCTGATGAAATATTATGCGATTGGCTTAGAGCTGGGTATCTGGCTAAGAGTACCGAAGCTTTTGGTTGTGCAGCACAAGAGCAGGAATTAGGAATACGATTGTTCAAAAAAGTGGTTCTAGGAGAGGAAGTTGCTGCAGAAGGCGGAGTTTGGTAAGACCTCAGAGTCAACTGCGCACGTTGCAACAGAGTTTAGTGAACTGGCACAGGGAGTGTACCGTAAAAATATACGATCGCATGGAACTCTGGATCTATTGGGAGGTGTGTAAGAGGGCTGGGGTGAAGTGTGCTGGAAAATGGCTTGAGGTGGTGCCTGATGAAGTGAGAATAAGTGAGGATGACAAGGTAGATGTCTGCTGGAACGAAAGTGTCATAACGACCAAGCAATTGGAACATAATCGTCCGGATTTGGTCGCCACTCAAAAAACTGGCAGATTGTAAACTTTTAAGTACCCTGGGACGGGAATGTATGAGAGAATGAGGATGAGAATTGGAACAATTATTCTACATTGGCCGTGGAGATAAGGCGTATACACGGGCTTAAAACACAAAAAATTTCGGTCTAGATGGTACACTACGAGTAGTATCAAGCCGTCTGGTAGGACAATTGAATAAAACTACAAATCCCTGATGTTTTAGGCGGCCTCCAGAATTCTACTATTGTATGTACCACCAACATCGTTAGGAAAACACTTAATTTTTGAAGCTCCTGTTTTGAAGCCGGGTTTGAGGGAAATCCTCTAGAAATGAATCACATCTCTTTACAGAGATACGTTGATAAACGAAATCAGAATTATTATTATTATTATTATTATTATTATTATCACATGATGTTTCTATGCGTTTAGAAACTTGGTATTCTATAATTGTTGGTTTGGCAATCTGTTGGGATTGAAATAGCGTCCTCTGTTTTATTAGTTTTCACTTCGATAACATTATATGATTGAGGTTGTGCTTTTTAATGTGTCAGAATATATTATTATATTGTTGTACAATAAAAAACTCTAGTTGGGCCTGCAACATTTGTCTATACCAGCCAAATATATACGTTCACGTACATCTTATTGACTACGTATTACACTTTGACATGTTTTTATTGCAGATGCGCACATCTCCTTATTATCTGCTGTACCATTACCTCTATTTGTCTACATATACTACATGTTAAGGTTTGCCCTACTTTTGATTAGTTCTGTTTACATAAAATTCCTTGTTATCGCTTTTTACTGTACAGTTCTCATTACTAATACTGTTCATCTAACTATATGTCTATTTATTATAATATAAAATACTTTCGAGGTCTCGTCCCTTAACAATATTTTTTTATCATATTTTGTTTCGGGGACTCACATATGTACACGATATGGACGCTTTTATGAGGTGAAATTATAACTTTCTCGCCTGAAGAAATTGAAACTACAAATTTATGTTTAAACTTTTATTGATTAAATAAATCTACGTTATTGATGGAGATCAGTTGATATCTATTTAATGTAGCTGGCTTCAGTCTTAATCAACGCCTCGATACAGGTTCCGAACTGGGTGCATACCTTTTCTACAAGCGCCGGCCTCAGCTCGACGATTACGGCGGATGGCGAAGAGTAGGTTGGGGCGTTGGTGTTGTAAAGGCATATGAATAAACGAAGCAGGCTTAGGTGAGGCAGTGGTGGACAGTGATAAAAGGTACTAATTTGTAGCAAGCTTGGGTGTCTTTGGACTTGTAGACAGACGACTAGTTTGCTGCCACACCGAGGGTTTGCTTCAAGCCACCTGAGTGCACGAGGGTATCACCGCACTCTTGAGAACCTCAAGGTACACACCAGTATTGATTTAAAGCCGACTTCAAAGAAGTGAGGTTTCATTATGTGGTCCTTAATTGTAACCACACCCAATAGCCGAAAACTTCGGTAAGATATGCCCTCAAAGGTTTTCCCGTTCGGTTTTGCATTTCGAAGGTGTTTGCACTGATGCCCTTGTCATAACCTGGATCGGTAGGGAGTTGTAAAACGACGCATCTCCGATCTTGCTCGTTAAAAATCCTGCCACTTTCAGGCATGATAAAAGACTCCTATCAGTTTTGGGATTCGTATATAACTTCCCAACTAGTGCTTGGTCTTTAACAAAAGATAAAACCTGTTTTCATCAAACGGAAATGGAATAATGTCGTCTTTTTTAGAACAAAAAATATTATCGTTTTCCCATTAGAATTATATAGGTAGACCTAGATCTACAGATTGCCGCGTGCGTACGTTTGTTTGATTGTTTATAATGCGTTGATTTTATATTATTATCATTGTTCCTGTTGGATTTGTTATTTCCATTGTTGTCTTTACGTTGTTTTCTTTTTTCTGCGATGTCTCGTTGAGTTAAGTCTACTTTTCTTCTTCTAATACCTTCGAGTAGTTAGTATGAACAAAATTACCGACAGTAAGAATAAATGTAAAAAAGACCCTGTTATCAAGGCTAAACAATGCACTGGGTTCATGATAGACAGACGAATAATTCCGTACTTAACTGAAGTAAAGGAATTTTCCAAGAAAGCATGTCCGTGTTCGCCATTGATAGGAAGGTGTAAATGCAATAGGAGTAAGCAAACTCATTGCAATTGTTGACATAAACTCTTAAAAATTGACAAAATCCAAATCACTTAGTGTGCCCTCTTTAAAAATGTGCGTATTTAAACAAAGTGATAATAACTCCGGAGTACATGTGTTACATGATAAAGGGCTGCCCCTTTTTCCTGTAAGTAAAAATAAGGAATTAGTTAAATGTAAATATGAAATAGGATAGTCAAGAATTCGAACTTGCTAAGCTAGATTTGGAATTGAAAAGTAAAAATAAATAAGGAATATTATTGAAATAAGGAATGTGGAATCACATTTGTTTAGCTTACATATCAGTTATTGGAAAGGAATCTAATGATGAAAATTGTTCTGCTATAAAAATGAAAATTAAAATAAGGAATTTAATCGTCAATTGAAATTGTAAACATATTTTGTAAAAATATTATTTGAAAAATGGGTTACTGAACTCGGGGTCATGTCAAGTTTTGCAACGTGACGCACGTCATCCAGCGTGCTTTATGAGTGCACGTTTAATCATACGACGACGTGACGAGTTCTCAATATAGGTAGAGTTTTTAGATGTAGTCGAGAGAAGAGGAGAAGAGTCGGGGAGAAAGAGCCGAGAGAGAGAGGTCGATGGAGAGAGAGAGAGAGATAGCGAGGTCATAGACGAGTGCTGACGTCAAACCTTGGAAGCGAAAAGCCATGTAAAGAAACTTTGAATTCCTCAAGCGAAATTTTGGGTCGGTCATAAAATAAAGGACATCATCATCTTTGTGTATCTGCGTCTTTGTGTTGTAATTCAACAGAAAAGGGATTGTCCATTTATATCATGAGAAATTTGTGAAAATCATCATCTCAAAGATAGGTAAGAAATATATGTGTCATTGGTTATGAAAACACACCCGTCATACAGAACTGTCAAAAGTATAAATGTCAAACACTCGGTCTATCTATATATAAGATCTCATCCCCTTGTGTATTATATGTATCCTGTCGTTATATAGAAGAAATGTGTTATTTTATATATACCTTGTAAATGTCTCCAATATGTCTTACAACATGAACATCTTCAGACATATGAACACCTAACACAATACACTCCCAAGACAATCTCTAGATATCACCCTAAGTCTCTATCACTCTTAGACTCTCACAAATATGAACAACGACAAATAACATCAGTCCTCTTCCAATAAGAATTACATAACATATACGAATATTTGGTGCCGTATTTGGTACTTCTAATACTAACACCATCACCATTACACATGAACATACTAGAGTATTTAGTACGAAGTGGGACGACAGTGTCGCTAGGAAATTCTATATTGCGATCTAAGATGAAAAAAAGTTCTTTATTCTTAAATACAGGGATATCATTAGAGTCAAACCAGATAAATACAACAGCAAAATGTTTGAAATTTTGTTAAATAAAAATACTTTTAATATGAACTATTATCTAGGCGTTGGTGAGGAGAAACTACCAATTATGGTAACTGGTAGAAGTTTAACCTGGTGGGTTTTGGCGAAGTGGAGTGCTTTACTTTTACAAAAGTGGTTTTAAAAAATCGAACCCAAAACACAAGGTTTTGGAACGTTCAAGCTCCATTCAGACAGTGAGAAGAAATTAATCAGGTCTTTAACTTCCCGAACAAAAATTAATAAAGTGTAAATAACCTCACGTATATATGATTCCGTCTGTAATTAATCAAAATAATACCCCAGGATCCACACTTCCTTAAACAAAGTTAATGTCCAATAAGGAAAACAACGGATATTAAAAATAAAAAGAGCTAGGCGGGAGTAATATTTCAAAGAAAATGAAAGCTGTGGAAATATAGACGGGAATATAATAATGGACAAAAACAAACAAAAAAAACTTATATCGCGTCTCTTTTTTCAGAAATAAAAGTTTCTTCATCAGAGGAAAACAACTCATCAGCTAAAATATAGCGCTTAAAACGCTTTCCATTCTGAATCGAGCCAAATATTAAGTTTCTTTTTTTTCTTTGAACAAAAAATCAAGTCACCTAAAATTTCTTAATTTTGCACCCACTATATAAAACACGTAACTGTACCCTATTCGTCTTTCCAATTACAAATAATTTGTCGTCTTCTCTATCGCTACTAAATATCAATCATCGGATCAGACCATAAATGGCAAACAATACCCTCGGTTTAGTGAGAAGCCAGATAAATGAAATACCTTTTCTTTACAGAAAAAAATATATAGAATTACATAACACAAGTATCACTAATTAAAACTTATTAAAAAAAGTATAGAAAAGCTTCCTCTCTCCTAAAACTAAACAAAATAGTATTAATAAATTGTAATAATTTATGTGGTCGAAAAAAAACTTTAAACTGTAATGAGAACTAGAGATTAGGCTAGAGGGCTATGAGAGATTCTTAAAGAGGCTTATAGTACCTTCCAAATATTCCCATCTGCATCCTTTTTCATATTATTATTTATATAAAATAATTATTATTATTGGCTAACATGGAGCTTTCACACAAGTCAACAAACGATCTGATTGGAAACCTGTGGTGTTCTCTGGAAGTTGAGTGACAACAAGTCTCCCAAGACGTCTATCTCTCTCCACCTACTTCGATAGAATTTGCAAATGAATTTGAGCCATCGCAACATCCGCTTACCATTGATTTCTCGATGGTAGTGGTCATTGGTTTATACTGGAATTTGAGTTGTTATTATTATTATTATTATTATTATTATTATTATTATTATTATTATTGTTTTTGTTGTTGTTGTTGTTGTTTTGTTGAGGATGTTGTTGTGGTTGTTCTTGTGGTTGTTGTTATTTGTGTTATGATAAATTTTGCTGTGCTTTTTGTCGGGTATATTGTTATTTGTGTTATAATAAATAATCCTATATCTAATAAAAAGTTAATTCACTGTTTTGGACCCCTTATAATAATTAAAGATTTACCGGTTAGAAATACCAGACAAGCATGAAATTGTATATAATAAAAAAACTGCTCTTTATTAAAAATAAAAGTTTTTTTTTTTTTTTTTAATTTTCGAATAATTAAATATGCACTTTAAGTAAAATGGGCAATTGTTATTTTGTTTTTGTTTTCTTTTTTTCCTTCATCTTAATTCCATGCTGGTAGAAAGTTCTGGCATGATTTTAAGTACTTAAACTTAATTAAAAATGATGTTTTTTTATATCAGATTACAATTTGTGCTGTTTGTCCAACGTATGTCTAATAAAAGGAAACTCCACAGATTGAAACACTTCATAATAATGTAAGATTTATCCGTCAGACGAGCGTGTAATTGTTTTAAATAAATGGTGATGTTTATTAAAAATAAATAAAATATTATTTTATATTTCGAATAATAAAATATTTATCTTCAAGAAATTAGACAGCTGTTCTTAAGTTTTTGTATTTTTTATTTTTTTTTTCATTTCGTTTTGTTTTATGCGATGGTAGTTGTAATCACGGCGTGATTTTCAAATCACGCCGTGATTACAACTACCATCGCATAAAACAAAACGAAAACCGATTCCTAGAGAAATAACTCTAAAAATGTAGTATATTTTTAAATATTTAACAAAATAAAATCAAGTACGACGAAAGTTTCACATATTTACTTATATATTAATCTTATGCATTTTAAACATGAGCAGGAAATCTCGTTTGGTGAGTGGCTTACATTTACATTTAATATTTTTTTTCATTATTATCTATATTAAATATTTTTACATTATGATTTACATTAAACTTTTTCGTATTTGGAGTCATTCATGCTTCACCTTAATCATAACTTTCATAAACAATTTACAACATAACGTATCTGCCTGATTAATTTTTGTTGTTTCTGCACAAATAATTAACAAGAACACGGTAAGTAAAAGTAATTGTCTGCACTTTTGAGATGAGGTGCTTTCATTGATTGAGATTGTCGGACTGACTTCCTCATCTTGGTTGTTATCGTCACAACGTTTCGGCCGTTTTGCCATCCGGCCTTCATCAGGTGGTCTGCATAGAAACAACCTACTTCAGAATGGGTACTGACCTATATCGACAAGAGGAGGGGCTAGCTATGCGCTCGCCATTATCACCAGTGATGGCGAACATATACATGGAATACTTCGAAGACATGACCTTAGGTTCAGCTCCCTTAAAGCCCACCATGTGGCTAATATACTTTGATG
The DNA here is from genome assembly GCF_053919585.1 of Euprymna scolopes. Classification (NCBI taxonomy): domain Eukaryota; kingdom Metazoa; phylum Mollusca; class Cephalopoda; order Sepiida; family Sepiolidae; genus Euprymna; species Euprymna scolopes. Next base: position 59,811,125 of record NC_136512.1, on the reverse strand, counting down.
ACACCTTCATACTCTGGCCCCATCAGGAAGACACCCAGGCTCTCCTAGACCATTTGAACTCAATAAGACCATCGATGCAGTTCACAATGGAGAAAGAAAAAGATAACCAACTGGCCTTCCTTGATATACTCATATCACGCACAGAGCATGGGTTTAAGACATCCGTATATCGCAAGCCTACCTTCACCGGATAATACCTTAACTGCAAATCCCATCACGCATACAGTATCAAACATGGAATCGCACGCTGCTTACAACATCGAGCAGAGACAATAAGTAGCGACACCATTACATACCACCAAGAAATGGTCAGGTTGAAGAATACCCTCCGTTGTAAAAACTCCCCCGATAGCATACTATCCACCAGACGTGTTAATAGTATAAGAGAGGAGAATGAAACCCAAAAACCTTCAACGGTCTGCCTACCATACATACGAGGCATCTCCGAAAAGATTCAGAGAATATGTGCCCCCTACAACATCAGGACGGTATTCAAAAGCGAGTCAACACTCAGACGACACCTGGTACGACTGAAGCCCCGCATGGAGGGAAACATGACCAAAAACTTCATATACTCCATCCCATGCAGTTGCAGAAAGGTTTACAAGGGTGAAACATGCCGCCTCCTTAAAGTAAGGCTGGAAGAACACCGAAAAGCGGTAACTAAAGGGGAGACGGAAAAATTGGGTATAGTCAAACATGTCTGGATGGAGAGGGGGGACTATCGCCCCCTATGGGATGAAATAAAAATAATAAACAGAGAGACCCACTGGAAAGTGAGAAAACATAAAGAAACAGCTCACACGCTCGGACATAACGACCTACTGAGCAAACCAAGCATATAGCTGAATGCAATTTGGACACCTCTGATGGAGAGAGAAAACCTTGAATAACAACATAGGTTTAGCATAAAAAAAACTACTAATAATTGTCCTAGTGGTATATGGCCGAGTTTACAGTAATCCAAAGGTGCTGAGTTCAATCCTGAACGAAGGCAGTGAAAAAAGTAACATTCAAAACAGAGAATAAGCAATTATATCCCAGAGCCTAGCTGGAGTCCGATCACGGTGCCCACGTAATAATAATAAAGGGTTGGGTTCGAGACTCCTAACAAACGGTTCCCCAGTTCGATACAAAACACCTGATGAAGGCCGGAGGGCAAAACGGCCGAAACCTTGTGACTCTAGCACCCAAGATGAGGAAGTCAGTCCGACAATCTCAATCGACGGTAAGTAAAAGTATAACAATAATATATTAGGCAGAAAAGTTATATACATATTTACATGTCTTCAGATGTACTTCAGTTGGAGATATTCTGGTAGGTGGCGTGTTGTATGCCTTACTGGAGGCAACATTGGCGTCTTGCCGATTTGGCGGTCGTTGCAGAACTCCCTCGGTATTGGTGATTGATACCTTAATATATCTCACTCACCCACCTATGTTAATTAGTGGGCGTCTCCACAACATTTTTACAAAAAACATAAAGCTCTATTTTGTTCTAATTGGGCTTATGATAAACGTTATATTATGTTACGCACAATTTTTTCACCTGACATATTCACCGTTACGTTATTATTATTATTATTATTATTAGTAGTAGTAGTAGTAGCAGTAGGAGTAGCAGTAGTAGTAGTAGCAGTAGTAGTATGGTGGTAGTAGTAGCAGCTACAGCAGCAGCCGCTGTAGTAGTAGTAGTAGTAGTAGTAGTAGTAGTAGTATAGTGACAGCAAGAGAATGACAGTTCCTGACAGTGTCTGGCAGTTGAACACAGGGGTTTGAGTTGAGAACATTTCTATGGAAGTTAAAAGTGATCATGGTTGCCAGTGAATTCAAGTTTAAAAAGTAGACGTTTGCCATTAGTAAACTCCAGTACTCCCCACTACCGGCCAGTACATGCAACTGTCTGACGTCATCGGCGCAAACCAGTAATACTCGCAAGTAACAACCATAAATGATTTTCACAGCCATTGGTTCCTGCTAGCTATACATGTCAGACAATGCGTGAAAATTGAAGGTAGATGATTTAAATTTTGTCACCGCTGTCAATGGCCGCAACGTTCCAGGCCCGGTAATAACTCCCACCAACAAATGATGTTTCATTTTTTTTTTCCAGAAAAAAAAGGATCCTTAAACAAATCTGCTCTGGCTTTGTGTCATACTTCCACTGTTAACGCCTGTACACAAGACCGTTTAGTATGAAATATCTTAATTGGAGCAAACAAGTGATAATTGCTCTATGAAATGTATATTAGCGTTTGTTACATAATTTCGCTGTAGATTAATTATTGAGATTGCGATTTAAGTCAAATGTTAAAATAAGATAGACAAAACAGTAAAATCGCACTCAGTATTTACTATACATTTTTGAGATATGCATTGTATAAAACTGAATAACATAATAAAAACGTCTAATGGATGAACAGGAAATGTAACTATATCATGAGAAAATGTAATAATATACAGAGAATAGAACATAATTAGAAACATTTAAGCCTCATTTTTAAAAGTATTTTAGTGTTTTTATATTATGCATAAAAATAAAGGACAATGTATCAATTTTATATGGCTGCATATTGACAAACTGAAGCTTCAGAAGTTACTGAAATGATAATCAGATTATCTGATTAAACATAGACATTGATGATATGGATTAAATGTTATTCTCTTGAAACGGACTTTTCAATGCTTCTACAAATGTGAAAAACTAATTAAATCATTGTTATGATAGAATAATATGTTGTCTTTTAATATATCTAGATAGGTATACATTAAAACTATGCACCCTGTTAAAAAATAATTAAGATTAGATTTATTTCCTCTAATTTAATTTGAGAAGTAATTTCTGCATTGACAGTCAAGTATTCGATCAGGTATATTCAATGAAAAATACATTGCTATAAGACTATTTCATTTTTTAAAAATTAAAATGATATAGCTTTTTTATGTGACATCTGGCTAGAAATAGTCAACTATTTTGCGCCTTATTGCACAAAGAAAATAAGTTTTTTCAGAAACATACAGTTCTATATCTGTATTAAATAATCTGTTGACTTGAAAAATCATTAATAATTTTGTTATTATCAACATTAATAAAGTTGATTGAATTAAATTAAAATACATTAATAATGGGTAATTTTTATGCAGGTATAAGCACACACAAATCACGACAGTTTAATGTCGTTTATCATCATAAAGCAAACTTGGGAGAGAACTTATCAAATGTTTTCGACTTATTCTAATTTTCGCCAATCATTTTACACAATTTTACAATTTGTATATATAAATTAAGAACCTTACTGCGCTTAGAGTAAACCCAAATCAACACATTATTCTGAACGATCAAAAAAGTTTTTACATATTCTTCTAAGGTAATCTGATTTAACCATTTCATGAATAACTGGATATACACACAGAAAACGTATGCAGTTCCATTTAAACAGTGTGTCAGTGATTTGAGCTTGTAATGTCTCAAAAATCTTAATACGTATTTCTGTAACAAAAATGTGTTTATACACTTTTTCTTAATTATATCATTGCTGTGTTTGTCATAATAAAAACCGGATTCACAGCGCACAACGTAATATGTGCGAGCAAAGAAATTGAATGATTAATTGCATTTCTTTTCTGTTTTCATCAATCATATAATTAATTCACTGTTTCTTTGATTGTTTTTTATCAACCTTTCAAGTTACTAAAATACGTATCTCAAATTACGAATGTTTCTATTACATATTGTATCGGCATTTCAAATAGGAACACTACGTTCTGCTCCATTTTATTTCATATGTTTGTAGCGATGTGATAACGTTATATATATACATATATATATATGTTTATGTATATACATATATATATATATGCGTATGAATATAGTTACACATATAGAGCAAATATGTTGCACACAGGTACTTCGCAATGAACGCATCATAAATGATCACTTCTAATTTAAGCAATGACATTTATTTTCGAGTATTTTGCAAACAAATCGTGATTCCGAACCTTTTCTATCAATCTAAATCTTTTTTGTCTCTTAACTGTTCAGGTCTTTTGACCAGATTAATCAAGAAGATGGCGGCCCAATTAGTCTCTTAATTAATCAACAAATGTTTGGGGTAATTATGTTAGACAATTACGGTTGACGCCATACCCAAAAGGGCGAAATACATTATCCGTGTCCCGGCTTTAATAGGATATCAACTTATTTTTCTAGTTTTGACATAATCGATAATATTCCGTTTATCTGACTGTCTTAATTGACTGTCATGTAAGTTAGTGGTTCGTTAATTTTAAAATTAAAAATGACTTTAAATACACCTTTAAAATTTATAAGAACGCAAGTAAAAATACTGGAACATAAAAGCATCAGTTATGCTTCAAACATTTTACAAATACAACTGATTCTGTAATAAGTTACTAAACATAGATCTTGCTAAGAATTCGACGCGTCTTTCATTTTCTTTCTTACCAAAATTATATAGTAACCGAAAACAAAAAAACAAAAAAATGATACATTTAGCTTACTCAACTGTGCGGCGATGCTTGGACAGCTTGAATACGAATTTACAAGACAAAAATGTTATTTTCTTTTACATGTTTAATTTTATTAATTAAGAATTAATAAACTACTTTCTTTAAGTGAGCATGGAACATTGTAACTTAGAAGTAATAATCGAATCAAAATGCTAGAACTTTTGTCATACATTATACATATTATTTAAGTTGATCTAATACACCTTTTAGCAACAAAAATATGATAGAGAAATAGATATTCGGCAATAAAGTAAAAACAAAAAGAAAACTAAAATGATATTATATATCTTGTTTTTAAACATTTTTCATTCTTGGTTTGATTGTTTTGTTTTCTTGCTTTTACAGTGGTTTCGCCTGTTTATGATCGTCTTCTTTAGCGATCGTATGCTCCTGTGGTAACCGTTTTGTTTATTTTTCATTTTTCACCTTTTTAGAACAAGATTTTGGTCCGTGCGGATTAAAACTTTCTTCTGTAACCTTACTCTCTTACACAGGTAGACCAAACACGTTGTATTTAAATATGTTGCAGAAAATAGAAAGTAAGTAAAAACTCAACTTCTTATTTATTGTAACATAACGACATTTATTTCCGGGTATATTACTGGATAAATCGTGCTTAAGAATATGCTTGTCTTCTTTGACTCCTGTTTTCTCGAACGTCTTCCATGCCTCACAGGTGATCGTTTTCTCTAAAATTCTCTCTTTCTTTTTTATATGAATTCCTTTTTTTTCCCTAATCGGGGTCATCTCATTTACGGCTCTGAATTTATATATAGCTCTCGTACGGACTCTGTTACAAACACACTCCCTCTCTCTCTCTCTCTCTCTCTCTCTCTCTCTATATATATATATATATATATATATATATATATATATATATATTTTTTTTACTATAATAATTAAATACCTACAGACACTAGTGTTTCATCCTTTCGGGATTCTTCAGTGCAGGGTATCACGATTACTACCAGTCGAACGATTCGAACCCCGCGACACGAGACATCTCTGGCTCAATTAGCGGAGGCCGCATCCATTCGGCTACTATTAACCGTGTGAAATAGCGTTGAATTTTATACATTTTAATTTAAATGTTCATTACGTCAGACAGACAGTGATCAAATCGTTATACGATGATCTACGCATAAGAGCTAAATTGACCGACTTTTTTAATTCAACGGAAAGTGCTCAACGATAAGAAACGAATTTCTTAAAGGGGCTGTCATAATTATTATTTTTTTTACTATAATAATTAAATACCTACAGACACTAGTGTTTCATCCTTTCGGGATTCTTCAGTGCAGGGTGTCACGATTACTACCAGTCGAACGATTCGAACCCCGCGACACGAGACATCTCTGGCTCAATTAGCGGAGGCCGCATCCATTCGGCTACTATTAACCGTGTGAAATAGCGTTGAATTTTATACATTTTAATTTAAATGTTCATTACGTCAGACAGACAGTGATCAAATCGTTATACGATGATCTACGCATAAGAGCTAAATTGACCGACTTTTTTAATTCAACGGAAAGTGCTATATATATAACAAAAATAAAAAAAAATAACATAAGGACACACATTTTCTCCGAAGTATTTACAAATAAAATTCAACCATAATACATTTTGGTGATTCGAAGCAACAAATCATAATTCTACTTTTTCTGAAAGTCTAACTTAAAATGACGACCCTTTACATGAAATACACTATACAAAATATAAAAATAATACATTGTATTTGTTGTAATAAATTATATAAAATGCAAATAATTATGTAGTTAATATAGTTAGCTAATAGTGAATAAAAATGTCGGGATTATTCTATAGCAGGGCAAAGCATGCGTGTCGTTGATTGCGTATGCATTAGCCATGTTGCGTCGCTATATGGATCCAAGAAGTTGTAGTACCTGGAGAAATATTGCAAATAGTCTGAATAATATGATATGTAAAGTTGTAGGTCTCTATTTTTTTCAGTGGAAGGTTATGTCATACTTGTTTCACAGTATGCTTTTACACAAACATGTACTAAAAGACAATGCACAGACGTACCTTCTTGATCGTTTTAATGAATAGAATTATATTTATTTACGACAACACTATACTGCAAGAGAAATTCGTCAAAATTTATGCATTTCTTGCCACCTCTACTTGATGTCTTACTTGACTATTTATCACATATAAAATAGTAAAGCACATTCTTAAACGCCCTTTAAGCCTGTAATTTGACGTAGTGAGATGCAAGGACTGAGCATGACAATATTATCAGGGATTCTGCTATGATCTACTCTGACCCGATATTTAATGGCGGAGATAGAACGTCATGTATTTTTTTTTAATTTAATATAAATCGTATTATATATTTCCGACGTAATTGCAATGTTTTAATTACATATTTTTAGTCATATGTTTATTAATCTTCTCAGCTGTTTACATTTGCAAAGATATTATCACCAAATATCCAGATAAATCAAATGATGTAATCATATTATTGGAATGCTATATTTATGTTCCCATTTTATTTGAAATTCGCGTCATGTTCTGTATCATTGCAATTAGTAAACAAATTAAAGGTCCGTGCTTTTTAACCACTGAAACTATGTTGCAATTACTAGTTAGTGGCAGAAAAGGATCTCGTTTATCCAATATACCCCTAGAGGTAAATTTAAAAAATAAACGATAAAACACTGTATGCAGTGAGGCAGTCGTATTTCCCCACGATTCTTTGAAAAAGAATATGCTATATGAGAGGAATTCATCTGGATAAATACGAGAATAGCTATATAAGTCTTTCTTTCGGTTTATATATGCTTGAGAGACTATACATTAGCGTCCAAATCTAAGGGACACCATTTGGAAATCTTATATTTGTTAAAAATAAGCACTGAAAAGCTTACATTTTTACAACTGGTAGTAGTTATCATCCATAATAAAATACTAAACTTTGAATCAGTTGCCAAGGATAGAAAAATGAATAATAATAATTATGTATTTATTCTCAAAATAGGAACGTCGAAATGTAAGGGACAACATTAAGAAAAAACAATGCAAAGAGTATGCTATATTCACATTTTTGGATTTCCTCTGTAGAATACATCTTACTTAGGCATCTTTAAACGTTTCATCAGTAGGCACCAAGGAGAAACGCCAAAAACTTGAGTACTATGTGAGACAGGCTATTGCGAAGCTACACAAGGAAAAGCACACATTTAGGAAGAGCTCTGAGATATAAAATAAAACTATAATACAATTAAGTGTTAGCCCCAGGAAGAAGCCCATTGGTCTCTTCAAACTAACAAAAGTAAAATAAATAAAAAGTTAGAGAGATTTCAGAGAAAGTGAAACGTTTCAAGAGTGTTGTAGCCAGGATTGTTAAATCCTACAATGATACTGGCAAAATAGTGCTTTTCAAACCGACAGACCCCGTAAAACTTCAGCAAGAGAAGATCGAATAATGAAGCGTATCTCATTAAAGGACCTTTAAAGTATTGCGCAGAAGTTAAAAGGGCTATGAATAGTACCTCATGTGTTAATGTGTAAAGACAAACTGTCTCTAGACGACTGCAAGAAATAGGGCTGGTTAATAAAACCTCAGGTAAGAAATCACTTGCTATTTCGAATAATAAGGTATGCAATTTAAATATATGAAAATTTGGCAAAAGTATTTTCAGTTATGAAAGCAAGTTTAATTTTTTGGAAATAATGTAAAAAACAATGCAAAGAGACGTATTGGTAAAGGATTAAGTGCAAACTGCACTGAAAATACTGTCAAGTTTTGAGCATAAGCGTCATAGTATTTGGAATGTTTTCTTGCCAAAGTACAACGCCTCTTGCTCGGTTATAAACTCGTGTAAACGCACAAATATATAAAAACATTAATATCATGTTCTCCCGATCATACAGAAGTCAAGTTTCGATAGAGCTACCTTTATGCAAGATAATGCTCCATGTACAAGCGGAGGGTATCAGTTACTTAGTGAGCAAGATTTCGATTATTATCGATTTGCCACAGCAAAGTCCTGACTTAAATCCAATAGAACATCTTTGGAAGACCTTAGGAGTAAAAGTTAGGATTTGTTAGCTTCAAGAAGAATGGTCTAAAATTAGTACCGAGGATTGTCAAGAACTTATAGTCGAAGATGGGCAGCTGTCATTGAGAGCAAGGGCTCATTTACTAAATATTCGTTGTACAAGAATTCTTATTATTTTTTGGCTGTTTACATGGGTGTTCTCAATGTTTTCCTCTACTTTTAGCCGTTCCTATTTTGAAAATAAATATATAATTGTTATAGTTCCTTTTCTATTCTTTGCAAATAATTCAAATTTATGTATGTTCTTATGGGTGATAACGACAACCAGTTGTCAAAATTTCAGCTTTTCACAAATATGAGGTTTAAAATGCATGTCCCTTAGTTTTGGACGCTACTATATATTATAATAAGTTTTTTTTTAACTTAGAACTATAGACTCTCACATGGCGGCCATTTTGTTTACGCCAACAAAAATAACTTGCTACAAGTCCTACACAATTATAAGGCACGATTGTTGTTAAAAACCCGACCTCGCTATCTGACGAGGTAAATCAAGTTATAAGATTATGAGCAAGTATAAAAACCTACAATGTTAGGTTCCATATTTTTGAGCGATAGCTTACTATAGAAATAGAAAATAAGAATAGCTTATCTGAAAACTCGTCTACATCCAGTGTTATCTGGAGCAATCGTTTTAAAGAGTATTGTTACGGCACCCAAGAATGAAGTCATTTTACTAATGCACTAATTAAGAATATACAGGGTATAATTAAATTTCATGTCTCAAGATTAATGTTTCTGGGTGGCTTAGTAGTGGTGATATCAACATAGTAAACATACGTTACCCATGTAGTAATAGTGTTAATTTTTGTATATAAAACATGATTCGTGTGCGATTAATTTTTTATAAAGCTCCACGTATAAAAGAATCAACTTTTGCTAAACATATTTCTGTTGTAAACCACTTTACAATTATAATGCCCTTATTTCTAGTTGAATAATATTACTATCTTATCTCAAAACGATTCCTTCAAAGAAAGTGATACCGCTTGAAATGCCCAGAGACTGGAAAGAGATAAAACGATATCTTACGGAATTTCCTTAAACTGATTTTCTTTAAATGCAAATGTTATTTCATAAAAATAGCAATGCAAGATACCAGAAAGAAAAACAGAATAAATATTTCTTTTCTAATGAACAAATAACTTGTTTTACCTTAGGGTAAGGAAGTACGTTTGAACAAATATGCTTTAATGTTGTTTTCCTGAAAATGCGTTTTAAAATAATGTTCAAGATTATTTGTTTGGAAAGATAAAAACAATAGAGTTCTAAGTGAGAAAAACAATTCTGAAGCTTTCATAATCATGTTTGTTTGTTTTGTCTTCCTGCAAAAATTTGTAAAAGATATTTTTGTAGTATTCCTTCATAGGAAAATTATAACAAGATTTTACCTCGCAAAGAATTCGATCAACAAATGCAAATAACTTTTCTCATCAGTTGATCTCCAGCAATTATAAACTTTGTCTTCATGCAAAGACATTAACGCCTTAGCATTACAGTAATCTTTAAGCTGACTGTTTGATCATCTTATTATCGCTATTGTTCAGAGTATCTTAATACGATTTCGAATGCAATGGAAATCAGGCTTCATTAGATGCCCTCCAACAGATTGTTCTTAATTTCATAGTATTCATACGCAGTAGTCTATCTCTATTGCAGATGTAATCGGGAAGTCTTCATCAGACATACATCAGATAATTATGATTTCCACAGTGTTATCAAAAAAATCTATTTATTTAACCAAACATAGAATGAAGTTGAAATATATAAGAAATGTGTTTGATATATTTTATTTAATTTATCGAGCTGAGAATAGGAATATCATCCCTAATAAAACGGGTACAGCACGCGCCCCCATCAAGTATAAGTCGCTGAACTTTGATGGTATCATTGTGTGTTGAGATATTGTTTGAGAGCGATGTGGTAAAATGACCGAATGCTTTTGAATATTCAAATCACTGAAAATCATTTTATTAAATGTTACAATCTGTATATATTAGGAACTTTGCCGCGCAAATAGGAAGATCAAGAGGACACAATAATCTGCACAATAAATAGAAACACTTGTCGCCACATCGATTAAAGCCCAGACGAGTACTTGCAGTGAAAATAACAGGAAAGCCCAAGTAGGTTGTCGACATCCCTTTTGTGGGAAAACGATTTTTCAGTGAGGTATGAATGCTACCATCCACAAGGTTTCGAAGCCGGTTTTACTCGCCGTCCAGGCATGATTAAAAAAACATGTTAGCTTCTGTCTAGATGTGTTTACTATGATTCATTATGGGTTGTATTTCTTTTAATATATGTAAAGAATTGCGTGGGAGATGAGATAATTTCTGAAGCAGTAGAAAGACGACAATGTTCTCTCTGTCAACCTCGCAATAGATGTGTTGTAAGTCTTCCAAGTTGGGTCACGGTTGAAGTTCGGTCCCAAAGCTTTTCAAATTAGGGAGTTTTTTTCTTTAGGTGAAATGTATTTATATTAATTCTGGACATGTGATTTTACATGGGTTAGTTCTGTAAAAATCCATTGTAATTAACCTAATACTTTTCCTCATTGCACAACGTGCTTAATTTAAAAAAAAAAGATTCTGGCTATTTCTGGCCTTTTTGTGTTAGCATAAACGGTAGTGTTATCTGCGTACATTTATACCAAAAAGCTTATAAGGTGCATTTAATGTGTTAGATGATTAACATTGTAAAAATGTATAAGTTTTTATCGATCTACCTGCCTATCTACTTATCTCTCTATTCAATGATATTCTTAAATTAGTTTATATTAGGAGGATTTTATTGTTTATAGAATAAAGTGTAGCAATGGATTTTAGCTGAAGATGTTTATATAAATTTGCTAAATTTAATATGAAGAAAATAACCTTGAACAGGCGTACATGACGGGGATACCCCGCTTTGTAGGCGCATTTTTTTAATTGGTTTCTTAATCGGAACTGAGGTCATAATTTCGGGAGTTCTAGGCAGTTGAGGGGAGTTGGAGCTTGGTCACGGGAGTGAACAGACGGCCTGCAGGCGCGGCTTGGTAGAACGAGCATGTAGACAAGAAAAACAATTTGAGACAAATAAAATAAATTTATGTTTTTAAAACATAAAGTGTTGTACTGTGGTTTCACAAAAAAGAACAAATGTCTCAATTGGAATGTGTTGGTCATTTCATGATCGTCACGGAGCTCAGCAAGAATATAGGAGTTATGAAGATTATATTACTCTACTTATACAAAAATGATACCTTATGTAAATATAAACTGTAATATATACCGTGTGATAACTCTCTGACTCAGTTTATACATCGATATCGCTAACTCTGGCTAAACAATATTACATACAATTTATACGTTTATAACAGATGTAATAAGAACGATATCTCTGCACCTCTCAATATAACTGTTTATAATATATAATCCAACCTGACTATATAATATATTTGTTTTTAGTTGATTTAAATCAATTCGCATCGACGATGTCATATCGAACTCTGGTTATTGTAAAGCAAAACGTAAACGTGTAAGGGGGATTTGTTGTAGGAAATATCACATACAGACGCAATAATATGACTAAAAAAGAACAAAGAACTAAATACACATGTATACACGGACAACCATTTATGAAGAACGAACCAGTACATACACACTTATGTAACACTTTATATGTTGAAAATAGCTAAGAAAAGAGGACGTTTTTAGATATAAAAGAACATCTCGTTGTGAACCGAAGAAAAAATATCACTTGACGCATAAATTAATTGAAAAAATACGTTATGCTCTTTAAAATAAACGATGCATCGAGTAAAAAATCAAAGTCACAAAGAACTTGTTAACTGGCACACGCAGGCGAATTCATCAAATATTTTGATTTTAATGTTAATCATGTAAACTGTATTTGGACTCGTAAGCGTTCTGTCACATAAAGTTTATGAAAGAAAATCGCCATCGCTTGTTTGGAACTGTGTGTTTTAAAAATTGATACTCTTTTTGGGGTAAGAAGCTATGGACACTTTCTGAAAATTGTGAACGTTGTTTTTCCAGTTTTAAAAGGCATTCATTTGGGCATTTAAAAGGAACTGGAAAAGGTTATTTTATGTAATTTTCTGAGAGGTTGACTGTTAGAATAGAAGAAATGTGTACTGATGATTTTGTATTGTATTATGTATTGTGTAATTTGCTGTTTTCCAGGAGTCTGCAAAATATTAATTATTTAAAAAAAGAAAATATTAGATTAAGATTAAATAGTCGGCTTAGTATATTAGATTTTAAAAGAGGGGATAGGATTAAATTTACATTGGCGGCTAACTATGTAGGAAGTTTCTGGTTTGGTATTCTGAAGCAGTTCGAATGGGATAATCTCATCATCACGATAGCTAAGGGTTTAGTGGAGTTCTTTGTACCGTTAGACGCGAATGGGGTCTAGGTCAATTCAATTAAAGGTTTAGTTTAGGGAGGTGTTACGTTTTTCCACTGTCTGTTTTGGAAGCTTGGACATCCGAATGAATCCGTAAATAGGATTATGAAGTTTTGCAGGTACCTTGGAAAATTGAATGCTGGCCATGGAAAATTAAGTAGATTTGTGTTCTTCTGTTTTGGCCCCAAGAACTAAAGTTTGTGTGATCATTAAAAGCACGGAAAGCTTTAGAGATTAGCGCCTGAAAAAAAGGAGTCAGAAATCTGTCGGATAAGATGTGGTCAAAACTTTTTTTGAGATAAGGCGAGAGTCGTCTTGATTTTGGAAATCGCAGGGGTATGGCTGACGTAACAACTGTTAACGAACATGAGGTTAGATTACCAGCATCCCTGAGTGATGCCATGGGCCGTGGAAAAGGGATTCGGCCGAACAGATCAAACAAAATGGGAGACATAGAAAATATACGTCTTCACCGAATATTTGTGGAAAAAAGTTGTGAATAAATGTTTTTAAAAATGCATTTTAGAGAGTTACTATTGTACGTTTCTTTGCTCTCATGTATGACAAATAAAGTAAGAATAGGGAGATAGAAAATATATCCGTAGGTATACATTTGGAAAAAAAAGGAATGAATGCTAGATAATTAAGATTGTTAAAAGTCAATTAGTTATTATCGATCTATCTGTCTATCTGTCTATTTATTTATCTATTCAATTATATTCTTAAAATGGTTTATATTGGGAGTTGTTTATGTTTCGTAGAATAAAGTGTAGCAATGTGTTTAAGCTGAAATTGCTTATATAAATTAACTAGGTTAAAAATAAACAAAAAAAAACTTGTTCAGGCGTACAGTATGAAGAGGTCTAATTAAGGCGACATGTCTTATACTTGATTACATCACCGGAACTGAGGTCAAGAGGTCGGAAGTTTAAAGTCGAAGAGTTAGAGTTTGATCACGAGCGTGAGCACACGTAATTCAAGCCAGAAGGAGAGGCTGAGTATGACAAACATGTAGACAAGAAATATAGGCTCTTGTGAATACCATTTGAGACAACTGAAATAAATCTGAGCTCCAATCTCTGGTCCCCCCTCGCCAATCTTTTACGGAAATCACCCATCTAGCTGAACCCACTTTCAAAAATGTTCCACACATCATATCTGTGCCTAAATAAAACCGTGGATTCCATGAACACATCTTCTTTCTTAGAACAGCACGCCAGTGGAACTCTGTTCCATCTGCCTGTTTCCCACCTGACTACAACTTGGATGTCTTCAAGTCCAACGTGAGCAAGTTCCTGATAAACCGCCCCCTTAAGTAGACACTTTATGAAATCTCAACACTAACGTACAAGGTACTGTACATGCAATAACCCTTATCCCTGCGTGGCTTCCGGGGCTTGATAAGTGGTGGCCTCCTTGTAAAAGAAATGACATTTTTAAAATATAAAGTCTTGTTCTATGGTTTCAGTAAACACGACAGAACAGAGGTCTTAATATTTGTTATGGTTGGTCATTTCATATTTTATCACGGAGTTCAGCTGGGAGATAGAAGAACCCTTGAGGAAAGAAGATGTGAAGTATCTAATGTTCTATTTATACAAAAGTGATACCTTCTGGAAATATGAACTGTAATATATACGCGTGGCATAACTCTCTGGTAAACATGACTCAGTTTACACGTCGATATCATATCCTCTGACGAAACAATAATACATACAATTTATGTTTATGCCTGCTCCCTGTTATTAGAACGATATCTCCCGCCTCTCAATACAATACAGCTATTTTATAATATATAATCCCACCTGACTATCTATGAAATTGTGCAATTACATTACGTTAAATCATATGTTTGTGATAACTCCCCGACTGAAATAAAAATAATTCCTTGACACTTAAATAAACAAGAAAATATGACTCTAAAAATGGAGTGTCTTAACTATTGACAATCTATTGTAGTTTCGAGGTTGTGTCGAGTGAGTACCTCTGTACAACATGATATCCCCGGAGGTAAATTACAAAATACCAAATAAAACACTTTAGATACAAGGTATCAATTTATTAACACACTCGAGTCTTTAAAATGTAGCGATGATATGTATGAAATATATATATATATATATATATATATATATATATATATATATATATATATATATATGAAAACCAATGGGAATACACCAATTATTGTATTGAATTCGACTGTAATATAAATGTAAGATTGATATAGATTAAAACAGGATGAATGAGTTTCTGACTTCAATTTATCTATATTAAACTATATAAAACATAACGTGCTACGAGGTTTAATTATGTATTAGCAACGATTGTTGTTAAGAACATGATCACCCGAGTTGACGCAGTAAATCATGTGAGAAGATTAGGGACTTACAACGGACGCGACCACATTATTGATTTACAGCTCTGTAAGCAAGTATTAATAAAATGACCCAATGGAAAACAAGTCTGGATCCGGTTTGATTACTGTATCGTTTAGCATACATCGGCGGATTTTTTAAAAGTATTGTTATCGACATTCTAAATGAAAGCATTCTATAAGAAAATGATTCAGAATATATGTTATACCTTTTAGTCTCTTACGATTAATGTTTCAGGTTGCTTCAAGAGTGGCAGTATCAAAATACAATGGAATATTCTGTTACTAAGTCTCTAAGTTCTGATATCATAATGTGTCACATTTTACACAAACAAAGGTTTCATATAAAATGGAAGCGTATGAAAAAGTAATGCATCGGTGTTTATCTGCGTGAGGCGATGACTCGTAACTCTACAGTAACGGAATAGCCTGGTCTGTTTCGTGGGCTAAGTAAGTATGTAACATTTTGTGTTTAACCATTTGGAAATGACCGTAAACTGCCAATTCACTATTCCAAGAAACGCGAGCCTTCAACGAATTGACCAGGTGGAATTTTATGAGAAAGTGATCATTATTTTATGATCCCGGTGATAGTATTTAAAAACCTTCGACAAGAACTTGCCCCCATAATTACAAAACTGTTTAATCGTTGCCTTAAGGAGAAGTGATTCTCCAAACCCTGGAAAACCTGATCAGTATGCCCTGTATTTAAGAATTAAGGTGATGGCATCTCCCTCTCAGTACAGACCAATAAGTCTCTTGTGTGTCATGAGCAAGTCGCTGGAATCCATATTTAATAGAGAAGTAGTCAACCACCTTACCAGAAATAATCCTTTTAGTTACATAAAATATCGTTTCCGGTCTTCCAGATATACAGCAGATGTGCTAACGGTAATATCTCATAGGATTAGCGAATCTCTCTACAAAGGCTTCCTATCTAGGGCAATTGCTCTTGACATATCAAAAGCCTTCGGTAAGGTATTGCACAAGGGCCTACTTCACAAGATTTCTATCTACGGTATAACTGAAAATGTTTTCTCAATCATTAAACAATTTCTCTCGGGTACGTTCATAAGAGTAGTGGTTGACGGACAGAATCAGAGGCCCTCAGTATTTATGTTGGAGTCCCTCGGGTGTCCATCCTGGGCCAACTCTCTTCCTGGTCTACATCAATGATCTCCCAAGACACACACTTAAATAATTCGTTGACGTCTATGCTGATGACACGACGATCTATGGCAACACATCTAAGTCCGTAAATGGCAAACTTCTCTCTGATACTTTCTCCTCTGATCTTCAGAGCAGGGTACACTGGGGGAAGAGGTGATCGGTTACTTTGAATGCGTTTAAAACCAAGATCCTATCTTTACATAATAAACGCTCAGATAATCACCCGGCATCATTTGAAGGGGATGACTCTTGTCTAGGGGTTTGACCTTTTCTTCTGACCTGAAATGGAACACGTATATCAAGTCTATTGCGAAGGTCGCTGGAAAAATTGTAGGATACTTCTACTGCTCCAGAAAGATATCTCACTGCTAATTTAGCTATATAAAGCCACGTACGTCCTAGGATGGAGAACTGCTGCCACATCTGGGCAGTAGCTGCTAAACTCCGCCTATCCTGCCTTGATAGAGTACAAAATAGAATTCGTGGTTTAGTGGGGGATGCCCTTTTCTCTTCCCTGCAACCTCTCTCTCACAAATAAGACGTAGCGAGTCTTTCTTTGTTGTATTGTTACTTCCATAGCAAGTGTTCGTCTGAGCTCTAATCACTGGTGCCCGCTTGCCGATCTTTCACGATAAACACCCGTCTATCTGAAACCACTGTCAAAAATTTCCCTCACTCTTTAACAGTGCCAAAACCAAAACGTAGATTTTAATGAAAAGAACTTCTTTCTTAGAAGTGCATGTCAGTGGAACTCTCTTCCGTCTGCCTGTTTCCAACCTTACTACCACTTAGATGTCTTCTAGTCCAACATAAACAAATTCCTGATGAACCGGCCCCTTAAGCAAAACACTTTCTCAAATCTCTAATACTAACGATTACTACGATACTATTCAATTGATTACTGTACACGCAATATCCCTTATCCTCGAGTGGCTTCCAGGCATTGATAAGTAGTGACTTCCATGAAAAAATAGATATTAAATCTATCCACTTCTCCTGAGCTATGCTCATGTTCCGTTCTATCTCCTCTGGGATCCTTCGACCACTGCGTCGTATCAGTTAAGATAAAAATGAAATATAATAAATCTACAGACGTACCTCTCCACCGTACTGTACACCGATACTCTATGGCGGACTGGAATAGCCTCCATATATTCATATCTGATCTCCCTCTCCATTCCATGTTTAAAAAGGAGGTGTCCTCTATAGTATCAGACCTGACCGAATGGTTACTTGTAGGCATAGACCAATTCATACCATCCAAAAAATTCCAACAAAAACCTAACAGCCAGCCATGGTTCTCCCCAGAATGTGCTGCTGCCATCGCACACAGAAATCACTTTTTCCATAGCTATAAACGTAATAGATACACTGAAACTACAGCTGCTTTCAGAACCGCCAGCAACCACTGTAAAAGAGTAATAAAATGCAAGAGAACTATATGCGCAATCCGATAAGTCCAAAGTAGCTGAGCGGCGGCTTGGTTCCAACCAGTTTTGGCAAATAGAAAATAGAATCTTGAACAGAAACGTGCGTTCTATCCCAACCATTATCAATGGACCAGAGGGCACCTCGACAGCATCCGACAAGGCCAAACTATTTGCCAAAAACTTTGCGGCAAATTCTACCCTGTGTGACGAAGGCCTTCAACTCCCCATATTCCCTCCTATAACATACAACACTCTATGCAACATACAAATATCTGTGCGTGAGGTCGCCAAGTTAATCAAGAACCTTGACTCCAGTAAAGCCACTGGTCCCGACGGTATTCCAATTATAGTGTTTAAAAAATTACAACCAGAACTTGCCCCCATACTTTCCAAACTGTTTAAGCATTGCCTTAAGGAGAAGTGATTCCCAACACCCTGGAAAACCTCATCAGTATGCCCTGTATTTAAGAATCCAGGTGATAAGTCACCCCCCTCTCAGTACAGACCAATAAGTCTCCTGTGGCATGAGTAAGTTGCTGGAATCCACAATAAATAGAGATGTAGTCAACCACCTCAGCAGAAATAACCTTCTTAGCGACACGCAATATGGTTTCCGCTCTGCTAGATCTACAGCAGATGTACTAATTGTTATATCTCATAGGATTAGCGAATCTCTCGACAAAGGCTTCATTTCTAGGGCAATTGATCTCGACATATCAAAGGCCTTCGATAAGGTTTGGCATAAAGGCCTACTACGCAAGATTTCCAGCTACGGTATAACTGGAAATGTTTTCTCTATCATTAAGTCATTTCTCTCAGATAGGCTAATAAGAGTAGTTGTGGATGGGCAGAAATCAGAGGCCCACAGTATTAATGTTGGAGTTCCTCAGGGGTCCATACTGGGCCCAACTCTCTTCCTGATCTACATCAATGATCTCCCAAAATACATACTTAAATCATTCGTTGACACCTATGCTGATAACACAGCCATCTATGGCAACACATTAAAGGCCGTAAATGATGATGTTCTCTCTGATTATCTCTCCTCAGATCTTAGGCGCGTGGTACAGTGGGGAAAGAGGTGGCTGGTTACCTTTAATACATCTAAGACCAAGCTCCTATCTCTACATCATAAACGCTCTGATTCCGATCTGGCATCAATTGAAATGGATGGCTTTCGTCTAAGGGAGACCCCAGGCTTTGGTAAGCTCCTGGGTTTGGTCTTTACACCTGATCTTAAATGGAATACATGCGTACAAGTATGTGGCCAACGTCGCTGGGAAAATGGTTGGATCCTTCTACCGCTCCAGAAGATATCTCACTAATGATGCAATTCTCTATCTATATGAGCCAAGTACGTCCAAAGATGGAATACTGCTGCCACATCTGGGCGGGGGCTATCCTGCCTTGACAGAGTACAAAATAGACTCCGTGGCTTGGTGGGGGATGCCCTTTTCTCTACCCTGCAACCACTTTCCCACAGAAGAGACGTAGCGAGCCTGTCATTGTTCTATCGTTATTTCCATGGCAGGTGCTCGTCTGAGCTCCATTCTCTATTCTCAGTCTCGCCAATATTTCTCAAAAAACACCCGACTAGCTGAAACCACCTTCAATAATTTTCCCCACTCCCTCTCTGTGCCTAAATCAAAACATAGATTCCATGAACAAAGCTTCTTTCTCAGAACTGCACGCCTGTGGAACTCTGTTCCGCTTACCTGTTTCCCTCCCGACTTCAACCTGGATGTCTTTAAGTCCAACAGAAACAAATGTCTGATGAACCGCCCCTCTAAGTATTGACACTTTACCAATTCTCCAATACTATTGCTACACTATCCCTTTGATTACTCTACACACAATAACCCTTATCCCTGAGTGGCAACTGGACCTTGATAAGTGGTGAACTCCATGTAAAAAATAAACAAACAAAAAAACTTAATAACTAACGTTAAACGGATTTATGTAAAAACGGTTACAGACAGCGAATGGGTGAAGCTTTTGACAAATGTAGAGAACCTCCGAGTACGATTTGATAGTTTGTGGACAAAATGGGAAGAAAAATGTGCTACCGCTTTTAATATAGAAGTACATATTATTATAACACTCCTAAACATTTATATACAATCTTATTATTAGGGATGAATGTTACAGTTGATATGGCCAAAACTAGTAATCTGATGATAGTTAATTTATATGTGGAGTCTGCGTTGGCGAAGTTATGACTATTTTTATTTGTATGGGGATGAATTTTTGTTATTTCATTATATTAAATATTGACATTAACAAAGACCGATTTTGATGACAACCTATCGTACATTAGTTATATAAAATAAAACAATTATTCCCATGTGAATAAAACCATCACAACTTCGCAAATGCATATGCAACACATGAATTCATTCTCATCAGAAAACTAACCATCCTGTTTTTGCACATATCTGCAGTAACATTAATCCGTTATAATAAAATCGTATATTAGTTTCTAAGAGCTAATCATCTTAACTACCATTATATTAACAGTGGTTGCACATTTCCCCCTCTAATAATTTTAACTCTCACTCTCTTAATTGTAGATATATTCCTCTACTTTCATCATAATTTTTACCGTTAAAAAGTTTTTAATCGCTAATGCATTTATATAATGTGTAATGTAAATGTGGTCAGCAAAGATGTAGTATGTGAAACATTTATCGCACATTAATAATGGTTTTCATTAAACATTTTATAACTTGCATATTCTTATTTCCATAATATTATGGAAGTATTTAAGATCGCCTGCCTCAAAGAAAGTGAAACCGTTTGGAATCCTCAGAAAGTGGAAAGAGATAAAACGATATTTCAACGAAATTGCCTGAAACAGATATTTTAGAAACAAATGTTATTTTATAAAAAATGGATATGAGATAACGGTAAAAAAACATAATTAATATGCATTTACAATGAATAAACGTTTTGTTACTTCTGGGCATTTCAATATGCTTGAATAAAACAGTATTTTATTTGTTGTGTTCATGATTTTTTTTTTTAATAGGGTCTAATACTATTTCTTTTGAAAGATTAAAACATACTGTTTCAAGTGAAAAAAAAAAAAAACTACGGAAACCTTTTTTATATTGTTTGTTTCATGTTCCTGTATTTTTTTATATTGCCATTGTTTTCCGTTAATTCGAAATCATAAGTAGATTTGGATTCACAATATATTTAAAAAATAAAGACAAACTCATCCTTATAGGTTAATCCGAAAAAAAAACACAAAAAAACATCGATTTTTGTCGACAATGTCTAAACAAAAATATCCGTAATATCCTAATCTTGATATCGGTTTATGCGTTTTGTATGAACTTGGATATCCTCATAGCAGATATAGTAGAGCAGCCTAATGCCAGAAAATGGTGTTCCCCATAACATATACGAACGCATTTCTTATGTTTCGCTGATTATCCGAATTTTAAAAATCGATTGGTCTCACAATACGGTCCTTCAGCATTTACCGACCCGCGGGTTTCACTCAGTTTATCGAGTGTGCTCGGCAGCTGACTGGAATAACCAAATGCGGATGGTGCGGAACGTTCACCCGCTATTATAAAATATAATGATGAACAAGAAAAAAACTGCAAATGCAATAAATATACTTACAAACATATATATAACCTACTCTAACCATAACCATAACACAAACTCTAACACCCCCAACCCGAACCTTACTTGCGCAATTAAATTAACATTTTATTTATTCCAATTTCGAAAAACAATATCCTGTATACACTCGCATTAGGAAAAACATTACAGAGAGCGCGTTTGTTCAAAATTGTGGAAAGCATGACTGACCTTTTCTGGTACTTTATCTCAGCTTCCAAGGAAAATACAGATCGGTAAATATAGAACGAGCTAAAAATATCCACTTAATCATCGTTTTTAGAAGATCGCTGGATGTTGTAGTATGTGCGTTTTCGCTACGTTGGATCGCGTATACTTTTCATGAGCTTTTGTTTGTAAACCGGTTTGTTATATGCAAGTTTGTTCTTTTTTAAACCAAGTGTGTGTATATGTCTAAATGAAACTAGAATTGAGATAGGGATATTTTTATACCAATAAGCCATAAACTGTTAAACAATTTAATAACATCTTGAGTTGATATCTGCATATAAAGGCATTGAATAATAATAATAATAATAATAATAATAATAATAATAATAATAGTAATAATAATAATAATAATAATAATAATACATATGACTGTAAGAATACGGGGATGTATTTAGATATAAAATGTTACATTTACAGTGAAATATTAAAAAAAATTGATTACAACGAAACAACAGTAAAATGTAAATCTTAATAAAAAAGAATAAATGAACAACTTAAATAAATTCTTTACATCTATCAAAATATTTAACTCACATATCTATTAAGCTGCTAATACTTCTAATTCTCTGCCACTCTCTGAAATAAACGCATGCAAAAACACAGACACACACCACACACATATATATATATATATATATATATAACTACTTCATTTACTCACATAAAATTAATATACGAACGTATACATTTATGCGTGAACTTTAAGTATTTACTCCAAAAGTGCTCAATAGAAAGGTAGAGCTAGTTAGTAAGTTATAAAATATATATGGCGATTAAGCTACACTTAATATTCCGAGTTTAATCCACTCTAGGCCTCTTCAGACTCATGCGCGAATTTTGTGGGTATCTGTCGGTTTTATAGACGCACCTTCTATTCAGATTTAAGTTAGCCAATCAGCTTTCTAGTATCCGCCGCGCACATAAGCCTGAAGAGTCATAGAGTGGATGAAACGCGGAATATTCAGTGTAGCTTAATCGCCATATATATTTTATAATTTAATACATATATATATATATATATATATATATACAAAGCGTTTGATTGCCTGCTCTTGTCGGGGCAACCCAACACGATTCACAAGGACGACGCTTCATACGCCTGCTGAGAGTGACTTAGTCCATAATACATTGTAGTCTATGTTGCACTGCAGAGAGCATATGATTTCATGAAACTGTAGTGAGCATTTTGATTTTATGAAATTATTTATATCTAATGCCTTTAATTAGTATTTTAAATGTAAATGTTAATTATCAAGTGCTCTAAGCAGAAGCATTTATTTCGGAAGCATCTCTTTTCTATCAAAGAACCTACTGTTGATTTGCAGGTATTAAACCTCTGAAATGCACTTGTGGTAAGCTGTGCCAGATTGCTTACTTTGGTCAAATGCGTACTTTTCTTTCTTCGATCGGATTTTTACGATTGCCTATTTTTGATACTCATCAGACGCATTCCGTTGGAAAACCAATCCAAAAACAATGCCAACCATATAAAATACATTTTTATGAAATGTTTAAATAATTTTACAATAATATATGAGTTGGCTGTATTTCTCTAGTTTATCTATATAGCTATGCATACGATTCAATTGCTTTTAATTATTTGTAAATTAATTGATACGCATCGTTTTTCTATTTTTTATGAACACCATTATTGTACTAATCGACACAACGAAAACATGTAATAGGCTTACTTACCAAAACACCCATTATTCTTTTAATTTAATACTTTATATATTCGCATTTTATATATCTGCCACGTGCAATTTTCTCAGTATTATTATTTTATCTTGATTTATTGTCTGACAAAACATAAAATATAAATAATATTACTCCCAATTTCCTTTAGTTGTGAGCAACAGAAAGAGGAAAGCGGATACAGAGGGGGAAAAATGAACCCAGTTATTCTGAAGACGTAGTTCTTAAATGGTTATTTCTCACCCATCCTGTTTTTTTTTCTTTGGCTCATGTTGATTTTTTTTGTATTGAATCTGGTAGACGGTAACCTCGTTGATTGGATGGCCAATGTCAGAACAGGCTCGGCAGGGTCTAAAACGAATTTGTAGTTATGATTTCATTTTAGTAAGTGTTGACGATATTATAATCAATTGCGTCGTATGGATTGTTAAGCCACTTTGTATTTTATAGTTTATTATTCTTGCGTTACGTCACGATTCATTTTCCTAGCACTGCCATGATAAGGAAAATTATGATGGTTTCTAAACTGCCATGAAAATCTTCTGTTTAAATCATTCGTTTAGAAAACCTTATTTTATATATGTCTTATTATATATGACGATCTATTTATCTTAATCTCAAGATCATGCCTAGATTCAGGCGAGACCAATATTTCGAAATTTTCTAATAGCAATTACATATTGTTTATTGAAAATAGTATAATCCGTATGAGTAAAATGCATTTAAATGAAGAAATATACAGTGAAAACCTCCAGTAACAAAAATAAATTAAAAACTAAAATTCAGAAAATCCCTCCTAATCAAAGGAATACGGCAACCAACTACAGACTAACGCAAATTAAAAGAAAACAGCACAGGTGTAAATAAATAATATCAGCTAATAAATCGATATTTCCATAAATAAAGATAAATAATGTGCATAAGAAAAACATTTAAAAATCATCCATAAATCGACGACTCAACGTGCAGTCCTTTAAGAAGCATGTTATTGTGAAACGCACAGCACGAGCAACGATTGTCAAAAACTAATTAATTGCTATCCGTGTTTTTAACCTTAATCGTAAAGTCTTCAATCACTAAATCGTACTGAAGTTACCGCTTTTCATATGCAAAACGGTTTCTCCGTTAGTAATGTAATGAAAATCCATTACACAAGATATTGTAGTATATAGTTTGCTTTTCTTTAAATATAATACATTGTAATGCAATATTAAGCCATATTAAGCAATGTATGTAAGTTAGAAAACACCATTAATGTTAAATATGGTGATGATGATAGGTTTATGAAAATATTAATATAAAAGTACGGATAATGTAACTACTATAAACACTATTGAAACACTGACTACGACTTCAATGTTTATATATCTTGTTCTTTTGTGTAAAGAATACACTTGAAGTACATAGGGACGCAGCTGCAGTATTTTCATTTCTGTTCGTTATAATGCTATGTCTAATTTTTTACAGATGTTCATCTCTTTTACCATATAATAGTACATCCTTTTATGGGTTTGTACAAATGTTATTTTTATGCATAATTTGTTTGTCTCCTCAACTAAAATACACAGAAAGACACAAAGAGATGAGTGATGTTTCTTTGTAGATAGTTTAATTAAATTCATCTCAATCGATATATTGATTATATTATTATTATGATTATTAGTAACAGAATGTATTCTATTTATTGCGTTAAGAGTATTTGAATACATCTGAATATATCAGTAAAGTGATGTATTTCTGACACACAAAAAAATTAATGTAATTTTGTTAATCTAACAAAAGAATGACAAATAATTGTACAGCAAATCATATTCTATTCCCTTCCAATAGAATATATTCAGAGAATAAATAAATATTCTCATATATTTACAATGTTTTGGTGTCTCGATTATTGTAGATTGTGTAACCGTGAAAATCCAACCGTTGATCACAAATGTTTATCGGTATTAAAGGATCGGTTTTGAATACCATGTGCACCAATGAAACGAGTGTGTTAATAATTGAGGAACGACGGTTTAGATGAGCTTAGGTGAGGTTTTGAAAAAATTTTTAATCGAAGCACATCCGGTCGAACAGGATGTATATAATAGAGGCAACAAATAATAGTCTGCCTATCGAAACTGTTATAACACTATCAAGGAAGAACTACAACTTGGTTTATTTACACAGAGATCCAACCCCCATGAAATTAAATACCCTATACAGACACATGCTACTAATAGCCGAAAATACAACGAATTTAATTAAACAATAACGTCAATAGAATCCATATCTCATTAAGGATCTAAATACATATATACATATACATATTTCATGTTTTACATCGGGAAAATTAAAGTCACGATAAAGCCACGAGAAACGCTTGCATTGATATAGAAAAGCGTATGAAGAGACATCATCTCAAGTTTCACGCAATTTTTAATCAGAAAGTAAAGATCTAAGAATCTCATCACTTTTTAAACTTTTTTTCTGTGTAGAAGTCTACGATGCCCTACTCTGTTCAACGCTTTCATAATGTGTAGATAAATAGACATACACTGCCCTGAATTAACCATAACCGACTGATAGTTACGTTACAAGAGGTAAAATTGAAGCGGCAGAACGAAAACTACGAAAGCAAAGTAAAAAGCATTAAGGGGGCCACAACTTTTCAGAAAAAAAAATATTTTCTTGATGTCAAAGATATTAAAGAAATGCAGTAAAACCTCTATCCTCTATTTTCTTAAAATATGAATACATATAACGCTGAAAAAGTACAATGTGCTGTCATGTATTTTATTTTAAAAGCTACATTACATGCGTAAAAGGTTATTGGAAGGAAAAGTGATTACTATTTAAGTGTTGGTTCTTTGGTTTGTTGGATTAAATAAAAATGTCTTGTCTTTTACAATCTAAGTGAATTGAAAAAATGTAATCATTTTTTAAGTGAAGCAAATATGAATACACTCTGTGTGGGTTTTAACCTCTATTCTTATGTAGTTCTGTGTTTATTGTCCATTTTCTCATATCAGTAGAACGTTAGGAGAAACATTTCAAAATAAATCTCTTGCTAAAGTGGCCCATCAGTAAGCGTTTACATAATACTAACTAGTTAGTTAATTCATATATCAAACCACGTGACATTTCTCGACGAATAAAAATGCTATCTATAATCGCTAGTCACTGTGATATTTTACGTTACTACAAATTTCGTAACTATTATCTCAGCCTTTGGTCTAAATAATGCTTACGTACCTATTTTTAATGTAACCGCGTAAGTTCTTTGTTTTACTTCATTATTATAGATAATGATCGTCAATTCAAATATTGTAATATTGACTTATAAGCAAAGTTTCATTCGCATCAATGAGTAGGTTGCAAAGTCGGATTAGCTATAATGACCATTTCCTGTCCATAATCCGAGCCGAGCTCGATCATTTACAAATTGCCCGTCGGAACAATTTGGACAAATATTGCAGAACTATGCATTGACCTTTTGGTAAATGTCAACAAGTTTTCATTGACAAGGCAGAGGATATTACTGACTAATATTTATATCTCAATTAAATCTAACGTGCGAAGCGTTACAAAATACTTTCTAAAACGTGTAATAAGTATTATGAGAATAGAAATGAAATTTATATTTTAGACAAGGAAAAATTAATGCCGTCGTCCGTTACCCATTAAATAATTGGAGGCATTGGACTAGAAATGTATGCAAGGCTGTCAAAAGTCGGTTGTCATCGATTTGAAAAAAATCATTCAGATGGGTCCAAGAACCTAAACATGAATGATATTATTTTATTATATAACATATAGGTTAATCGTCTATTAGTCGTCTATACGTGTTCATATATTTACGGATAAATAGATGTTTTATTTTCCGTTTCATGCGTGATATATTTAATTATTTCGAAGATGTTGAATGTGTATATATTTTAAATGCATATAAGATTTTCTAGTAATTCATGCATAATTAGGATATAAAATGTTTGTTGCAGAAAGTCTTCATCATCGTATGAAGTATTCACTTATCGTTAGGCGATTAACATCGGTCGATAGAAAAACATATCTTATCTATTTGGGTTGATTATTATTTGACAGATTACTAGAAAAGCTGCAAAATAGGAATTGGTTGTATTTAAAGAAACTTTATTTACCGACGTTTTCTCATTGGAAATCTCCAAGCTTGATTTTTAGATCTTAACTATCGATATTTTTCGACAGTCTCTTGCTGGGAGCCATTATCACCAGTGGACCGTCTATAAAAGTCTGATTGTGTCTGCTATCCCCACTGCTTATACTGATAGAAAATCCTGAATAGTTTTTACGTGTTTCTCAAAAAACTACACCTCCTCAAAATGACATCATCAACACGTATCACCACACTACTATCGCTAGAGCTCTGCAATCTGTGTTAAATTTTCAATTCCTCATCCCTAAATAACAATTTTGGAGAATTATTTTAATGTGAATATTTTATCAGCTGTACATACCATTTTCACTTCGATTACATAGCTTCTGTTATCGAAATTTCTAATAAAATATTCCAAAGTTCACCCTTTTTTAATTCGTTTTTGTCTGGGCACTCTTTTACGGGCGCTTTATATACGTGGTAAGAATTAAAAAAAAAAAACGCTGTACCGAGAAAGCCCGTGGCAATTGCTAATAAAATCTGTGTAATCTATATATATAAAAATGTAAATGTTGGTTTGTTCTAAACGAATAAAACCATATTTCTACGTTACAAATTTATTTTAAATTTTCAGACAACCCATTTTTAGAGTCGCGGTATTTTTTATGTTCTTAAATTAAATTTAGCTCGCGAATTATTAAAATTAAAATATTAAATAAAATAAATATATTTTTTTAACCGTTACTGCGAATCTGTTCTGTTGATAAAACTGAACTTCCGGTTCGATTAATTTTACTGCCACGAATTGATGAAAGATTTCATTTTCTGTTTAGTAAGTAAAAAAAACACAAAAAAAAACATAATTCATTGGTTTATCTTCCATATTTTTTAATTTACACATTTTTTCTTTATTATATGAGGCCAAAAAATAGTTTGTCGCTTGTTTTTTGAGTTTTTTGGAATAAAAAAGAAACACGATTTAAAAAATAGCGCGGATCACTCTCTGTATTAGAACCGAAAATGTTACTAAACATTTATTAATAATTTCTCACTTTTACAAACATTTGATTTTAAATTTCTTTTTAAATGACGACTTTTATCGACTTTTTTAAAATATCCCCCCAAATGGTGTTTATTAGCCCCCACAACCAAAAGTGATGTTTATTCCGGGAGCTGATCTTAAGATTTGGAGGTTGTGGGGGGGTGATTCCAAGGTGGACCTAAGCTAAAAAAAAAAAAAAATTATGCGCACATAAGCAACATTTTTTTTTTATTCACTTTTTTTTTTTTTACTTTTTTTATGTAAAAATTAGTATATTTCAAATGTAGCGTCTACTCCGGAACTAATTTTGACAGTGACATTGAACATTCACCGTTTCCGGAGAGCTCCAAGAAAAAGACAAAAAAATCGAGGAGTCTATTCACGCCGCTCCTTAGCCGAACGAATTTTCTAAAGAAAATTAATTTATCGTTTCATCCCAACTTATCGCCAAAAACATTTGACCAGTCGGGAAGGATTTCTTCTTCTTTATTTTCGGACTAAAAAAACACGAGTGTGATACACCAGGGCAAATAAATTCACACTTATTATAACAAGCTAAGTCTGATTATTTGTTTTTAATTAAATTTTCGGGTTTGTATTACTGTACACATAGATTCGAAAAAGTTGTCAAAAAACAAATATATAACAAATAAATGTTATCAAAGGCAAGATAAGTTACTTTTCTACCTAACTGGATATATTTTTTGTGTTTTTATTCAATGTAACATATTTATTCAGCTCGAAAAACATACAGTGTTTACCGATGTATTCGAAAATTCAAGATGGCGTCTCACATCCTCTTTAACACCGTAAGTATGGAAAAAGGTGTTATAAATAAAGAACTATGAAAAATACTATTAAAAACCCGCCGAATATATGTCAACCTATGTCACGGTAACATATATTGAGCGAGTTTTTAACAGTATTTTATCCGTTTTTTTATTTATAACATCTTTTCCAACACTTACCGTGTTAAAAGAGAATAAGACGTCATCTTGAATTTTCGAATACATCGGTAAACACTGTATGTTTTTCGAGCTGAATAAATATGTTACATTGAATAAAAACACAGAAAATATATCCAGTTAGGTAGAAAAGTAACTTATCTTGCCTTTGATAACATTTATTTGTTATATATTTGTTTTTTGACAACTTTTTCGAATCTATGTGTACAGTAATACAAACCCGTTTTTCTTTTATTAATTTGTTAAATGAAAGTACAGATAACCCGGTCGGTTTCTAATGTGATGAAAATCACCCCCCCAAAAAAAAGGGGTACTCTGGATAATAATAAATCATTAAAATTGCCTCAGTCTCGAAAGGTGTCTTCTCTACTTAACGAGGAAACAAACGGTGAAGTGTAGTTCACCTTCTGTTTCTCTCCCCCTCTCTCTTCCTCTCTTAATATCTCTCTCTATCCATCTCTCCCTTTCCCTCTCTCAATCTATATTTCTCTCTATATCACCCTCTCCCTCTCTCTTTGAGCCCCTTTCTCTAACTCCCTCTATATCTCTCCTTTCCTCTGTCACATCCCTCTCTGTTTCTAACTCTCCCCCTCTCTCTGTTTATCTATCAATCCCTTTATCTCTCCTTCTCTTTCTCAACAAAACTGTGTACCCATGCAAAATGGAAAATTAAACCTATAAGAAACATGCTTTTTCTCATTTTGGAACTTTTCCCATTGCGCAAATTTGTGCAATAGCAACGCGTGGCAGGGTACAGCTAGTATATATATATATATATATATATATATATATATATATATATATATACATATATATATATACTAGCAAAATACCCGTCTTTTACTGGGTTCAAAAACAGCCTACGGAAAATGGACTCTGATTTATGAATGCATGATAGATTATGAAAGGGAAGGGTTGTAAAGAGATAACTTCGATGTTGGGAGAATATATATATATATATATATATATATATAAGCCGCATATTTCGGGTATAACGCTAAAAATTAAAACGTCATCAAAAAAAAAACAAGATTTCATAAGAGGCTGTGTGTTTCAATCTCAAGCCCAACTTAGCCACTATAGTTTCGTGATCTAGCAGTTGTCTTATACAACTTATATATGATAAATTAATTAAAATTTGCTCCAATTTTTTACCGCGTCTCATACGACGGTCGAGTTATACACCGAAATATACGGCGTGTACATGTAGATAATTAAGTTATGAAATCAAAAATATGTAGTGTTTACCTGATATACGCAAGGGTAAACTTCAATATAATACAGGGTGTTCCAATTCAAATAACCTCCTATATATTTTTGGTATTTTAATCAGTTTGGGGGCGAAAATTTGGCTGCCAAAATGGCAATGTTGAAAGAGTTGACCGTTGCAAATTCTACGAAATTGCTCCGCTAATTTTGGGTCTAAAGACTTGAAATTTTTGATGTAGATACCTTGGACATGGGGAAAACTTTATATTTTAATTTGAGACCCAAATAATTAATATTAAGAGGTCAAAATTGTCGTCCAATTTATAAAAGAAAATATCTCCACAATCTCTACGAAATTACTCAGGTAATTTTGGGTCTAAATAGTTGAAATCTTACATAAAGTGTATTCACACGTAGGGCAAATTAGGAAGAGTACATAGAGCCCGAGCAAAGCCGGACTGGGTAGCTAGTATATACTAAATTACACCGCTTTGAACGATTTAAAATATCATTCCACATATGAGCGAACCTTACATCGAAAATGCCAGCAAGAACAACATAAGACTGATAGGCTTATTAAAATGAAATTTTCCACAACTTTGACTTAAATTATCATAAACAAATATAAACATAAGTAGTTGTTTTTTACACTTGCTTGCTGTATGGTTAGCATGTTCTTTTTTTAAAGGATTAAGCTAAATTAACAAACATAAATCCTATTACAGACGAGATTAACCCGATCGACCAACGAATGATCTAAATAACCCTTGCTTATCAGAGTCCGTAGTGAGTGTCTTTCTAATTGATCTATAGTTAAAATAAAATGCACATTTTATTTTTTACCAAATTAATTAACTTTTCAAGTAAAATAATTCTTTGAGGATAAATCCAAATATTCTGGACTATCTGAACTAATGCATGTTACGTTTTACCGGTTAATTTATTTCAAAATATAGCTAGCAATACTGAATATCAAGTTCAAAAAAGTCATACAAAATATTTAAATCATATTCCAGACACTCTGTCTACGTTTTCACCAAACTGATGTATCTGACCTCAGCAATATTAATTAGCTTGCAGCTGAAATTTATATTAGCGTTTTTTATTTGTTTTTTTTGTCTCCGAAAATAGTCCGATATTAACATATAAATTGCACAATCCATTCTGTCCAAATCACAGCAATTTGACGACGTTAATTACTGCTTTTTCTATGTTTAATTAGGTTTATGAGGCAAGAAACATATGCCACGATCGTTTGTCGGGTAGGTACTTTGTTGGTTTTGAGGACGTTTATTTAACCTGCTGCTATGCCCTTGCACTGCAAACACCTCCCCTGATGTTAGACACAAGCAAGTAGTTCGCACACTATGCACGATAGGAGTTAGTTACATAAAAGATGAATCATTATAGTCAGTATGGCTTAATTTGACGGCGTTGCGGGGTAGGATATTAACATTATTGTTTATAACTGAAACCGTTCGGCTGAACTTGAACGCTGCATAGAATAAGCGAAAAAAACATTTTTAACATATAAATAAAATTATTTACTCTTTAGAATTGAACACAGCTTTTAATCCTGAAACCCATTTTCGACCGCTCGTCATCAACCAGCACAAAACTGCACGCGGTCGTCTTATTTCGACTGAGTTCAACGGTACAG
Source organism: Euprymna scolopes (assembly GCF_053919585.1). NCBI lineage: Eukaryota > Metazoa > Mollusca > Cephalopoda > Sepiida > Sepiolidae > Euprymna > Euprymna scolopes. The sequence continues at coordinate 59,778,571 of NC_136512.1, read as the reverse complement.
TTGTTTTAAAACTATACAATCATAATATTTCTTTTATCTTTCTTCAGAGAAAGACAGTGGAACAAACAGATAGAGGAAGAGATAAATCTACATAACACTTGAACACTGTTAATCGTTTTTTTTATTTTTTTACATGGAGTTTACCACTTATCAAGGCCCAGAAGCCACTCGGGGTAAGGGTTATTGCGTGCACAGTAACCAATGGGAAAGGATTGTAGTAATAGTTAGTATTGGAGATTTGATAAGGGGGCTTTACTTAAGGTGGCGATTCATCAGGAATTTATGTATGTTGGACTTGAAGACATCCAAGTTGTAGTCTGGTGGAAAACAGGCAAACGGAAGAGAATTCCACATGTGTGCACATCTAAGTTGAGCTTTATTACCTAGGCCCTGAGATGTTCTCTCAGTAGGCAACTTAAAATCATGAACTTTTATCCACAAGATGCGTTAAATATTTGATTTGTTCAAATAAATATAAAATTAGGTTCGTATTGGTTTTCACAATTTCTATTGAATGAAACATTGAATTAAAAGGAACTTGAATACAAACTGAGAGGACTAGTAAAAATATAAATGGAATATTTAGTAATGACGAATCTACTTCTGAAACTCTCATTTCGTGTTTTATTTTTTACTGCTATGCCCAGAATGAGTGATGTGTTTATAAATATCAATAGATGAATATGGTTGCATTTTAACTGGAAGTTGAATTCACAAAATGCCCCGATGGGGAATACGTTTAAAAAGATGGACCGAGACGAATTTTAAATACACCAACGGTATGATCTTACGCTAGCATGTGCAGGAGGATTACTTACTGTTAATAAAACACGACGTAAAACACATAAAATATATATTCATGGAATAGTAGAGCAGATACTGGCAAAGAATAGCGGCGCTCATATTCATTGTTAATAAGGACTCATTCTATTTTAAGGCGAAAACACTCACTGATACATATTGTAGTCTTAAATGCAATTTAGATTAGACATAAGAATATTATAAGTTCGAATAATATGAATAATCAAATTAATAACATTTCATTGTAAATGTAGATGCGTTATTACCAGTATTTTTCGATATACTACTTAAAAACATGCAGTGAAGCAGTCTAATGATAATGCATTCAATTAATTAGGATGTTCAGGAAAATTAAACTTTCCACTAGCCACACAAACATGAAACACTTTACAGTTTTTGGTACTTATGCACTTATTGATCCGTGCCTAAATAATAGTGTTATTATTTAAAAAGTCATTCTTAACACGAGGGGGGGTTGTACATATTCTGTATTTAACCTTACAGTTAAATAAAAAAAACATATACAATTTTAATTTAACTTGGAAATACGATTTAAAAAATAGCGCGGATCAGCAAGTGCATTAGCACCCTATTTTTGATTAAAGACAGTTGCTATTAACTCATTTAAATGAGATACGATTCGCTAGCAGCTAAACAAATCATATCTAGTTTAAATAATGATAGCGTTGAAAAGATTTATCAAGTATTTCTTTGATAACCCTATTCCGTACACGCTTCCAAACAAAAAATAATATTTTTAACTACGATACAGGTGACGCCCATACCCACTCTGAAAACTTACTTTTTATATACTTAGATAAATGCATTTGACACCAAGTTAAGGTAGAATAATCCAGCGTCTTCGCCATCAAGCTTAGCATTACCTTGAATATATTTATTTTATTTCAAATCTGGACCAAGGATCACTTATAGCATCTTAACACAAAGTGAACATTACTTATAAAAACCCGGAACGGTATTTTAAGATTGTAACTTTCTTAGTCTACCAGAAAACACTGAGAACAACTTATAATGATCCATTATTATGCTCATTGTAATATTTGTAAGGATAGAATATTATTCTAGCAAAATAAATATTTACAGAGAAAATTGTTGATGCTAAGATGTTTTGTAACTTAAGAAATCTAGAACAAAGACAACAATTTAAAATTAATTGATCCGTGCAGTATGACGACTCTTACGTGGAGGTCATTGTAAAGTGACGTGGATTTGGTTCGAGATTTTGAAAAACGTTACAATGATTTGGCAATTTGACATTTTGAAGTGAGAGAGAGCAGACATCAGAAAGATCGAGGAGTGAAAGTGGCGGCTCGAGTCGGACGGTGATGACTCACAGTAGAGACAATCATAATGCCTTAGTCTAGAACAAGCCTAGTTTTCAAAACGGAGAACATTGGAAACAAAAGTTGCTGAAAATAAAACCCGAGGTTTGTCATTTTCTTGGGAAGAGTTTCCGTTGCAGCTTTCAGTCAATGAGATCATCGATGGACCAGATGTTTTCTAGATTTGGCTAATGTTTCAAATCCAGTGAAGTGATACTCGCCCGTTTTTGTTGTAAAGGTAGTTTGTATATTCTTGTCCAGTTATACATTGTAATTTAATGTACATACACACATAACGGACTCTAAATTGGACGACCACAACGCTAGACGGCCATTCACGAATATATGTTTATACGCACGTCATATAGATTACTGTGACACGGATATACAAACGTGTATAAACTCTCACACACATTCATAAAAAGAGCATTTTTTGTACGCTCGCCATATCTATATGTCACCCACAGCCCAACAATACAACTAGTTTATCCATCGAATTGAACTATAGAATTAGTGCTCGTCCTTTTTTTAACAAAATACGTTGCTATTTTGTAAAATGACCATTCTCTTCTTAATATATACTCTTCAATAGCTGTCGTGTGTTTTATTTAATTATCATGTGTTACAATGATTGATGTAGTTTTGCTATCAGGAAATCAGGGGGAAAACGACATTGCTTTGTGAATATCAGAGAAAATCAATCCCCTCTTTTTCTTCGTATCTCATTCTGTTTGTATGCCCATCTGTCATTAGATAAGGTGTTTAGACATCATTAATCATTATAACAGTTTCATCGACAAAATTTGCGCGAGATTGACTGTTTTTTCTTATTTAAGTCTATTTTGTGTTATAGACACCTTTCTATTAAATACGTATTTATTTCCCTTTAATTATCTTCTATGAGTTGAATGAATTCGTAATAATATGCAATTTCTTAAATAGACAACACATAATTTCAAATATTATTAAAAAATGTAGTATAATTTTTTAAAATGTTTTTTAAGATGTATGTTAATCTTGTTTAGGCTGATGATATAAATAAAGCTATTTCAAATGTAGAAATGATAGGACTTAAAAAAACTAACCATACATACCTGCCATAGCATTCTCTGCTTATCCCCCTTAATTTTTATGCCACAGTGTAATATAAAGTTAGAATTATGAAAATAATAACGAGTTCCAAATTGAAATTGAAATTATATACATTATACAATATATATAATAAGGGATATCTTTGTCACATACGAGTCATTCCTCGGTCACGGACCCAATGTACCTGTGCTCGTTCTTCGCAGGGGATCCATCGCAAAATATCCTAGCGTAGTAGGATCTGTCAATCCATTTGGTCGGAATCACTTTCACATTCGGGTCGATAGACCGCCGCTTCGTCACGTTAGAAAAGAAACAATTTCATGTACACAAAAGAAAGACACGACTCGGATACCTATTCTACTGTTTAAGTCAAGATAGATATACACAATATATTCTTATATACACATGTCCGTTGTTTACAAAACACCACTGAGCCAGAAAAAATAAAAATAGAGTGAGTTCTTTCTCTCGCGATGGCGGTAGAAGGATGCGGGGAAGCGAGGTGGGGTAACGATCCTTCCATGGTATTAGATTCTCTCAGAAATCTCAGCTCGACCAGCTCGGTCTGCCAGTTTTCGGCGCAGTGATTCGTTTATGTAGTGAGTGACAGGGTGAGTCAAGGCCGCTTCCTGGACCAATCGCAACTAATTACGTCTCCTTAGGGGAATCCCCATTTTACTCAGTTTGCGCCTGCGATTCTGCAAACTCATTCAGGCCCCGAAATGTCAAACTCATAACCTCAATTTCCGTTACCTCTTCTCAAATTGACATGAAGCTACCAGTTTAATAAAACAATGAAATTTATACATCGGTTTTATAAAATAAATCAAATGTTTCTTTCATCAGGGTTTGGTTACTGTCGCCCGGGTATATAACAATACTTAAAGAATAAAACAATCATAACTGTCCGGCATTCTCTAGTGTTTCGGGAGACTCAGTTTCCCCCAGTGGGGAGCCCAACCGTTCCATAGGACGGTCACGTAAAATTCTCCGTCACCAAAATATCTTGATGAAATCTATCGCAATGGTCATCATCTACATTAATTATTAGCCGCAAAATTAAGTCTAATGTATAAGACTTTATTTTACGCGATACAAAATTTTGCGCAGCAGAAAAATGTTGTGCAACAGAACATTGATATACCTGTTTACTACTTTGACCCATACAAAATATTAAGTTTTTTGTTAAAAAATACTTTAATGTGATGAATTGAAGGAGGAGAATCTAGATTGTTATTAATCTTTGGCAGCAACAAATGGGAATCTTTATTTATATCACCCGCTTTCTCTGCTATGCTCTATTTCTATTTATATATTTCAATTTTTTTTCGTTATGGCATTGATGTTAAAAGCCGATTTTTCTTTAAAAAATATAAAAATGAACTTCTAAATATACTCATATATGGGTATCGAAGGACAGCACTATGGTGGCAACTTTGCATATGACTTCAAAAAGCAAAAGTTAATTAAATACTTATTATGTTTTACAGTTTCTTATGAGGTGATTATTTATTATATTTCATAATTTCGTTGAATTCTATTCATGCAAAGTTTCTTCATGCTCCTTAATTAGGTAGAATTTATAATGGAAACATTCCACCAAACGGAAATATTATACAATGTGTCCAAAACTTCAATGAAGGTTTAACCTTTAATGTTTTGGAGGATATCTCCAGAATGTATACATAATTTTACTAAGACATTTAAGAATCTTAAATGATCAAATACAAAATTCAAACTATATTTATGAAAAAGAATGTTTTTAAATGTTGTCCATTTTTACTTTCGCATAGTTGTGCGCTTTCAATAACATTATTCATGACAGGTTGGGGAACACTTTTATTACGATTTTACTTTTTTTATTTCATTCCGTGAGCCCCAAAACCTCAAAACGCTAATTGTGCAAGAATTAAAGAAAAACAGTAGGAACGGAATACGAGAGGAAAATATCAATCCAGAGATACTGCAATCTTTCATAAAAAAACGTTTTGGAAAGAGCACAAATATGAAAAATTAAAAATGAGCAACATTAAAAATCATGATTTTTTTATGAAAAAAGATTGTTTAAACTTCGCATCCTTTAAATATCTCTCAATGTCTTTGCCATGCGTGTGTGTTCGTTCGTGTGTGTGTGTGTGCAGGTGTATATATTATCAATTAAAATGTAACCAGTTATATTCAGTCGCAAGAAAACAACTCTTTTTTCATAAGTTTGACGTCATTAGCCAACCCTGAAAAATCTGACGCTAAAAGAATAAGATATTTAGTTCTCAAAACGGAGAACGGCCTTTTACCAACTTTTCTTGGATTTTACCGTTATTGGATATTCTACTCTTTTCTGGACCACCCATTATCTCTGCCTCACTATTTTGTAAACTATTACCAAGTGAGCTCTAAGGCATACTTGTAGTTTCATTAAATACTTTGAAAGCAAAATCCGAGTACGCATTTTGTTAACTCCTATCCTCTGACGAGAAGGAAAGTATTTCTTTCGAAACTCCGCAGATTAAGGACAATCAAATTCATTTGTCTCCTTTTTGAAAATTAAATATAGTTTTTACTCATCGTAAAGTGGTTTAGCATGTTTTATTAATGTTTTCTTATTATGAACTCTTTATCCTATATGGTTTTATTCAGCTTTTACACCTTGTTAAGATTTGGGAAAATCTTTGTAATCCGTTGTCGGCAGAAATTTGGCCGTTAAGGGGTAAACGTTCAACGAGTTGACCTTTGATGACTCTACCAAACTTCTCCGCCAATTTTGGGTTTAAACATTTGAAATTTGTGATATAGGTTCCTTGGATATGGATCTAACGTAATAACTTGATTTGAGGTACAAACAATAAATATTTCATTTAAAAACAAGTTAACCTCTGCGGTATCTACCAAATTACTCAGACAATTACTGGTCTAAACATTTAAAATTTTACATAAAGGTTATTCAGAGATAGGGCAAGCTTTTTAATCGGTTTGGGTCGAAAATTTGAGTTTTAATATGTAAATGTATGTATGTAAGTGTCCATATCTGCCTAAAACTATGGACAGAGGCGACGCATTTTTACAAGATCAGTATCGTTTTGAAGTCGACCTTTCAGACGACAAATATCGAAAAATTGGCTAGAAATATTAATATCTTCACCTTCAACTGAGCACTTTTCTAAACGGGGATCGCTTTTCCGCCGATATTTTTTAAAGTCATCCTCTCCTTTCGATTATCTAGCCTTAATTTAAACATAAGTAACTTCTGGTTTGGCGGTGATCGTAACAGCAAAAACGTCAGTTTTGTCCCCGTTCTTTTCCTTCTTCGCGGTACGGGTTCGAGCTTGACTTCCTACTACCATTTTTTTTTTTTTTGCTCAACACATACATCCTAACACGCGGGCAATGCGGGGCTGAAATGATATATATATATATATATATATATATATATATATATATATAAAGAGAAACAGAGAAATAGAGACATAGACGACGAGACAGAGAGAGAGAGAGAGAGAGAGAGAGAGAGCGGGGTCGATGTATTCGGTACAATATATTATGGATAGCGGATGGAGATTTGTCTTTATTATAATAAGAACAATCTGTGTAAATTTAAAAATAATATTGAAACGTATTTTAAAATGAAGCAGCGCCTGATTCCACTGCTAGCATATATATATATATATATATATATATATATATATATATATATGCGTGTGTGTGTAAGTAACCGGTGTGTGTAAGTAACCGGTGTGTGTGTGTGTGTGAATATATCTACTTGACTACTCTCTGAATATTTTATCCGTGAAGTACACAATTTTTATAAATGTATATGGTCTCATTTTAGATTTGGTTTTACCATGCGAAAATTGCTGTTAAGGTGTGAAAATTGAAAACAAATTGTTTACCATAGCGGGAGTAGTTGACTAAACCTGTTTACGTACACAAATCTACATTCGTCGTTTAAACAATATTATTTTTGTTTACTTTTAAGGTACAAAGGGCGTGGTAAGAAATTAGGATCGAGACATTTACGTTTTCTTTGGATTTTAAGAGATATCACTTTATATATATATATATATATATATATATATATATATATATATACACATATTAATTTTAATCTCACTACTATACACTACGTAGAGTATAATAATTAATAGATAATTAGCTCTATAATAAATACATAATCTGCATGAATAGCTTACGACGGGCAAATGCGAGGAACCTGCTATTATATACACAGTAAAACACCTTTAATTTGAACTTCTACTGAAGTTGGACTTCCTCTCATTTGTACTTCCTCTCATTTGGACTTCTTCTTAACTCTGGACTTTCTCTAAACTTGAACTGCCTCATCATTGAAATTTTATTAGCATATTTGATGCGAAGTTCTAGTAAATCTATTTACATGGTTTAGTCAGATATTGAGCAGAAATTAGAATATTGGTACTATGTAATTAGTGGAGATTAGATATTGATAAGTAAATTACACTAAGTGTATTTTTTTAAGATTGCTATATTTAAAATAGTGTAAAACGACCAATTACAATGGCTTGCAACTCTATAAGAAAACAAGTGGCACTGACCTTACTCGAAAACACGTCAAATTATAGAATAATTAGATGCTGGAGTTGAAAATAGCGTTCTGTTGAGAGATTATAAGATTGGAAGAAGCACACTGTTTTACATCAAAAAGAAAAATTAGGGAATATTGAAGGCTGCTACTTTCTCTCCAAATTAAAGAAATGCCAAATGAAGGAGACGTCGCCGACGAAATCAAGTTGTATTCGATCGAATATTGCATGAGTGGTTTGTAGCATAACAGAATGAAGGTGTAACAATAACTGGGTCCATGTTAATTGCTAAAGCATCATCTTTTAAGGAAGAGCTGAATATCGCAGAAGATATGAAATTCAGTGAAGGCTGGTTCATGAGCTTTAAGAATAGGCATGGTATAAGACAATTAACAATGCCAGGCGAACAACGCTCTGCTGATACACACTATCAAACATGACATATTTTCTCTCACACGTGCTTGGATTCAAGTTCGAGCAAGCACATTAACAAAAGCATGGGGTAAATTATGCCCAGCTCCAAAGGCTTCTGAACTGAAAGAATCAGAGAATACATCTGGTTTAGAAAAAAATTCTTGAAACCAAACGGTTATCGACCAACCACGCTGTTCTTAAATCACATAATGCAAATGAGGTTGAAATGTGGGTACAACAAGATGAGGAAACTACTGATCAATATCCTGAAGGCAGTAATAGTGATGAAAATAGCGACAGCTCCTATACTCTTGGCCCTAATGTAAATAACTAATATCATGGGATGATGCAAACATGTATATGGAGACGGTTCTAAAATTTCTAGAAAAAGTCATGATTTAGTGACAACTATGTTTTGCAAGCAATGTCACTCCGAAGAGATATAATCACAAAGAAGCTACATTACCAGGAAATTGTAGATTTTCGTGATCGCTTATGGAATACAATGGCAGTGCCCGTTAGCTCAATCGAGGAAAATAGAAACTGCAATGAGATTCATTACATGAGTAAATAAAAAAGCTGTGTTTTAAACAAATGTATGATTTCTGTAGATGATAACTTAGGTAAGAAATACCTAAAAAATAAGAGTATATTTAATTTATTTTTAATTGATTCATGTTTGGTACTGGTAATAATATTTAACAATTCTTACTTGCAATATATCATAAACTCAACTTATATATATATATATATACTTGAAGTATCATATAGCAATGCATGTTATTTAGTATTTCTTAATTCTTTAAAAGTTAAAGTTAACTGCACATTTTTTTTTATCACGAAACTTAAAGAGCCTGATCTTGTTTGAACGAAGCGGATGTCCAAATTATCGGAGTTATACTGTATATATATATATATATATATATATATATATATATATATATATATATATATATATGTATAAAAATAAAAAAAATACAGCGATGGTTGACGTTATCTTGTTTTGAAAAAAGAAAAAAAAACGAAAGCGAATGAATTCATAAAATAATCATCGTTTCCTCCCTATTGCAGTGGATATCTTCAGGATATTAACAGGAAAAATGCAAAAAAAAAAGAAAATGATCATAGACTATACGAAAATGAAAGGAAAACAGTGTTAGAATCCTACCCATATCGGGAATATATATATATATATATATATATATATATATATATATATATATATATATATATATATACAACATGATAATATGTTAATATGTGTATGACTTTATGCATATTTGTTAAAATGTCCTGATATTATCCTTAGATCGTATTTTTCTCTGAAATAATCCTTGTTCTTTAAAAAAAGGTAATGCGATACTTTCCCCGTTGAACCCGCTCCACCGTCTTTGAAGTATTTCCTTAGATTTTTCGTGAGACTACTTCAAACAGTATGCACATTTTACTGAGGCGCACCCGACACGGACGTTGCCAAAAACTTATGAATTTGCCTTTTCAAAATAATCGATTTACCAAATCGATATTGCTCATTTTGAATGTCCAATTTTACCAAATAATTTTATCATTACTTATATATATATATATATATATATATATATATATATATATATATATATATATCAAGCATCCATGCTGAATAATGTACTAAAACATGTCTATAATGAAAAATGAATGTTCATGAAGCAGTCATTCTTTCATTATTCAGATAAAACTTCAATGTGATTTGAAGTATACTATTTTAAAAGAGAAATATACTCATAATAATGAAGTTAAAAACTACTAATTTACAATTTAGCATATAACAATGTATACATATATATATATATATATATATATATGATGGTAGCAAATTCATTTTAATTCGTTTTCCAACATTGTCATTATTGATATAGCACATATAAATGTATATATATATATATATATATATATATATATATATATATATATATATATATATATACATAAACATTAAAACAAATAATGATGGGGCGCGCAAAGATTGTGTTTACGCCCTGCCAAACTCTGGCGTTCATTTGCACACATTGTGCAGACATGAGCGCCACTAGCAACACGTTCTAAATGGTCACTTCTAGGAATATTAAAATGTGCTTCAACCGCCATTTTTTTTCACGTCCGCCCGCAGTTCACACTGGTTAGATCTGGCAACACAAGACTGTTTTGTGACCCACTGCGCTGATGAGTAGTCTTATGGCTTATCGGGTTAGCTCTGCTCCGACATAATCTCCCGCACACCTCACGCTCTAAACTAATTTGGCGTCCCAGCTCATCCACTGCTTCTTGTACCTTCCCTTTCCGTATATCACGTTTCAGCTGATCATACTGGATTCGATCAGACTAAACTAGCCCACACCTCATCGCAGGGTACCTTTCCACTCTCCATGATCCATAGCAAGACTCTCCCAGATTCTCTCATCCGTCTCACATTTTTTAAGGAGAACCTCAAACAATCCTTGAATCTCATTTAAGCTTTTTGAGCCAGACGCCTTCCTTCGGCGAGCTCGCCATGAAGTTGTTTGGGAAGTTGACTGTCTGACATCCTTACAACAAGACCAAACAATTTCAGCCTATGTTTGATAATGACAACCTCAATGCTTAGACATTTGGTCGTTACAGTACCTCAAGATCGCTGACATACATTTGCCAGCCAACACCTAAGATTCACCGTGGGCACATCTTCTGATACCGCTCAAGACGTCTCAAATGCGTCATGTATGTTGTCCAAGTCCCACAGGCAAAGAGAAAGCAGAGAGGACGCGTGCGGCATACACCTTAATCATTGTGGGTAGCGATATCCAATGACAGCTCCGCAAACGTTTGTCCAGACATACTTAGTGTGCTACCCAAGTATACAAACTAAGCGACAACCGCCATTTTTGACTTATAGATATAAACTGAAGGCTCATAGAATGGAATGCATGGTGCAGGCTGATATATTATTTCAGATTGATAGCCAAACCCAATGTGCTGCATGCACCCCCAAAGGCGTCCACAAGATGCTGCATATCAGCCCTCGTATGAGCCACCCGATCACATATATGGAAATATATATACATACACATATATATATATACATATATGTATATGTACCCGTATATATACACATATAGGCATGCATGCATACCGACTTACATACATATATACATATATATGCATATGCATATATAAACATAAATGTATATATATATATGCATATATGTGTGTGTGCGTGTTATGTAAAAAGGGCCAGACCCCAGTAATTAAGAGAAAAGTACATAAGTTGAAAATTATATTTGTAAACGGTTAGAATCGAACCCAGTAGGAAAATTAAAAAAGGATACACATTGATATCCTATTACGAGTGTCGTGCTTTTTTTGAAATAACGAAGTACTATTCATGTAAGAGTTAGATATGAACAATGCAGTTTAGAAATTAAAGATAAACACATAGGTTAGAAATGAAACAATTAATTAAGGAATTTCTTTGTTACCATAGGCCTGTGAATGCCTGAGCAAAGCGCACGTATAATTTGAAACGGGTGGGTGTTACATTGTCTGACCACGCCTCCGACGACATAAAGAAGGGGCGATTCCAATATATTGAAATGGGCTCGAGTTAGTGAGAAAGAAATGAGTCGGAACTGACGTAATTGTAGACGAAGCGGGGAGAGGAGACCACGTAGCCGTAAAACTAGAATTTCTAATTCATCCTTCAGAGGGTTGGACGAATAAAAAATCACTATCTATATTTTGTAAACTGTTGGTCTTCGTGTCTTAATAACAACTGCAAGTTAATGTGTTTTTGTCTATCATCTTTTAAACGAACGTCGTACAATGCCCTTCAAGTTAAAACTGTCTTTCCCCTACGCTACCATCAAGGAGTTACCTCCATTCTAATGAGTTAAAAAAAAAACTGTATTCAACATCTCTCTTCTTACATTAATATGTCTCCTCATCATAATAATACGAAATAAATAGAACCGTCACCGTCGCCGCCGTTTACAGCGTTATACAAACAAGGTTGTCATCGTCGTCGCTATATAAGTGTCTCGGCTTCCGATATATACGTACTCCGATGTACATCATCTGTATTATATGTCTCCGATATGAGACTACTTCACAAGATATATATATATATATATATATATATATATATATATATATATATATATATATATATATATATATATCCTAGCAGGGAGAACCCAGGATTGAATTTGATAGCCAACGAATATTTTACAATCTTTTATTTTTATTGGCAGTAACTTTGTCCAAAACATATGTTATTCTACATTGCACTTTAGAGAACGGACCCTTTCCTTTATCAAATTATTTTATATATACCTCTTTCCAGTTGGTAAAAAAAGATTACGAAATTTACTATATTAACTTACAGACAACGTCAAACCAAATAAAAATAAACAAGAAAAGAAAACAATTAAATTTTCAAGTCTAATTAAATTCTTTGGAGCTAATGAAAAAAAACAGAAATTTACGTGCGGATATTGGACCTGTAGACCATCTTATGCAAAAAATAAAAAAATAAATAAAAAAACAAAAAAACCGGGATATCAACTTACCCACTGTAGAATTTTCATGGCCCGTTGTTCTATTCTTGTTGCTAAGCGACGAAATGGAAAATTGTGTTACCGATGACAGATAGATTAAAATAACGGTTTGGATTATGGATTATCGGGAATTACCAGAGCATTCTTAGACAAAAGTGAACTAAGATCACTCTCAGATATATACACTAAAGACATTGCATGAAATATCCCAAGAATCAGCCCAGTCGTTACGGATTTTATAGAGAACGAATTCGCACACTCATACACACATATATTTTTATATGGAAAATAGTAGAGATATAACTGTTCATATTTAACAATTCTACGAATACGTTCCAACCCTCAATTAATTGGGCAAAATTATTACGCTCTTTGAATGGATTTCTACAATTGATTAAGAGGGTTTTTGCTCTTTGGATTACGGAAATAACACCCGTTCTATTCTTGAGATCAGTTTTCTGAGCTAAGTAGATTTTCGAAAATCAAATTTTGTGACAAAATACATTACATTTTGTTGCATTATCACCTAATCTTTGCACACATGCCGATTATGGTTTAAACAAACAATGTTTTGCCAATGGCTGATATTATATATCTGATAGGAACAGCGATCTCCATAACTTTAATGGACCCCACTGATAATGGTAAGTACATGTATATTGCATGTTGCTTCACCATTGTTACTAAATTCAAGGGTTAAACGTCCGTTTCTTCGAACAGCAGCAGGAAGGTAATTCTTCAGATTCCAGCCATAGTCATTGATCATGACTGCGGTTCAAGGACCTTGATACTTAATCTCGATCTATTTCCGGTCTTTATAGACTTACTCTCTCTGCTTGTAACTCATCGAGCCTAATTTTTAGGAAACGGAACAATATGTGAAAATAAGTAATATATCTTTACGCTCATGTTGCAGCGCATGTTTCCAAAATCAGTCAGCGTGTTTTTCATGTTATACGTTGTTCCTGACCTTGTTGTTGCACATACCGTAATTCATTAAAAGAACAAATACCTCCAAATCTTCCAGTTTCATTTTGCACAATGGTTTGTTTCAAATCTGTATGTTTGATGAGTTGGCGGCTCTTAGAACCGACAACGACGTCAGCTTTCAAATTCCTCATAGTTAATCCTGGAAAAAACCTAAGATAAGTAAGTGAAGTAGGCAGAATCCATATCCAGAACTTTAGTGAACAGCTTGATTAATCTGAGCTTGATGTGCTGGAAGGAAAATAGTATTTTTCCTTTATCAACCAGAGGATCGTTGACGACATTCAATTCTTTGCAATGCACTAATTTCATACGCACAAACCAGTCCCCAGTTTGTATATGCTGAACACAAATTTTTGGAAGAGTTCAAGGTTTTATTATATCAAACTGAACTCTTTCTGACATAATAACCCAGGACTACCGAATCTGATGACGTCTATCATTAAAATAATAATGCCCAATCCAAACAATTATTTGCCATAACATTTTACCCTGACTAACTTCGTCTAAATACTCAACAAAAAGTAATAAACATGTGACCTCAAACAAAATATACTTGAAGTGATTGAGAAAAAAGGTGATTTTTAAATATAGCACATAAGATTAGTCTGAAACCAGTTGAATAATTGCAGTAAAACAATTTATTGTTGACAAGTGTTTGCTATTAAAAGCGCTCATTATTGTGAGTGTAACGTTCAAATATATTAGTCAAAGCTCCAAAGTAACATGACTTTGACTAACTACTTAGAAGACAATCATAATCCTCTTACAAAGTATTGCATAACTTTTACTATTGTAGAAATATGTTCAAACCTGTGGCTTATTCTTGTTTAATGCCATCACTAGCGATTGCATAGATTATTGTTTTCCAGATTTGGGCAGGAGCAGCAAAACTCTAGTTTGCATTTCCTAACAGATATCCAAAATCCCAAAATGTCTTCAAAACCTCTAGACTTCAACCAGCAGAAATAAATCGTCACAATGTTAAATACTTTATGAGTAGTTAAACAGTATCCGATCGAACGAATCTTGTGCATTGTTACCATTACAACAAAAATAAGTACGATTAATTCTTCATCGAACCAATTCCACCTATTCAATTATGTAAGTCAAGGTTCTAGAAAACAATTTTATCTAATATATGCATACCTTGGACCGATTATGCTTGCAAGTTTTCCTTGGTCCATTTTTTCAAAGATATGTATTTTTAATTTACTTTAAATTCTATCTCTGAACAACGGTAGTCAATGACGTCTCATTTTCACTAGGAATTTTGGGGTGAATAATACTTTTTCAAAGCAACTAAATATATATATCGTGATATATAAAAATAAAAATTCGTTTTTGTCCGATTAGGAAAACCCAGATAAACATAAAAACAAAAAAAATGTTATATATTACATCAATATTCTTTCCTTCTTACATGGTATCTAATAATGTAATTTTAAATCAACTTTGCAATAATTTTTCGCAATCCAATTTTATTTGAGAAACATAATATATAGTCTATGTGTGACGTGTTAAAACAAAAAATCGACTATAAATTTCGACTTTGTTAGATTACGTTGAAATGCAACATTTATCACAAGCGCATGTTAATATGTGACGCATTTTTTTCATATCCGATCTGTTAAAATCACTGTTTATTTTACACCTTTGTGATTATACAACAATTCAAAAATCCTTCTGATTATTAGGCGTATATGTATATATATATATATATATATATATATATATATATATATATACATATATATACATATATATATATATATATATTATTCACGTTCATGTAATAATTACTGATATTATTGTTATTGCAATGAATTGTGTGACAGTATTGTTTAATGTAAAACGTATATTCGTGTTGCAAATTTACAACTATGCATTCCTTTATTATGGTGGTTGTCGATTCACGTTATTGAGTCTAATCATACCATCCATCCAGCTGGCCTTGCAGCCGAGATTTAACTTACTACACGCGTTTGTAGTGTAATTCAAGCATTTTCGGTTGTTATTAAACTAAACTTGATCAATACTTGATGCTTTGCTAGGGCTATCAGGGGTATATTTTTCGTGACGCCATCACTAGATGGAGTGCCTAATATGACTTCAGAGAGCCCCATCTACCCTCGATAGAATGACAGACCGCGGCAGTTTCTCAACATGGTATTTTACCTCATCAGTACATGTTCATTTTAAATCGGATTTCCATAAATGTTGCACATAATCGAACAGAGGTCAAATGATTGACTGGTTGTTTTGTTTTACGGCATATCAACCCTTTTCAGGTTATTTAATGCCGAATCTGGTGATTTTGGAGAACTATCTTTTTAATATAGTATATTTGTTTTTTAAGTCGCATTCTATTCAACCCATAGTTGGGACCCTAACAGGTGCAACCACTCCGCGTCAAAGTGGACCTGGGAGCAATGGCGATTAAAGGGTGGCTCCACGCTCCCTAAGGCCTGCAAGCTGGTGCCTCACTACCGGATATAGTTTAAGGTCATATCCAGGACCAGAGATCAAATGAACATGTTTTGTTAGCCTTCAAATATATGAGTTAATGTACAACTCTTCGTCTTTCTATTGAAGGTTTCTATTTCTTGTAGAATCGAGCGTTAACAAACTCATAATGAACCTTTGTATAAACAAAATGGTCTGGTGGATAAACGGTAATTTTAAATTTCAATACGATGAGATACTTTCTATCCTTTCAATAATTTATTAATATGATTTGGAGAGAAAGTTCAGATTGGATACAACCTAAACCCTATAGACGGCTGTATGAGAAATTAACTCAAATACAAATACTCACATGAACAGACTATTAATATCAAATAAATATCACTTAAAATAATAATATCAAGAAAATATAAACAAATGGTCCAGAATAAATTGAGTTTACGTTTGCTAGTTATTGTTTTTTAATCTGAAGTATGAGTTATTTGATTTAAAACAAAAATTATGACGCACGCTGATGTGTCCATTGATTAAAGATTCCCTTCATTGGTTATCTCCTTACATTGACATATGCCATAGTTTATTTAGTTTGTTGTACACTAACAATGTTATAGTTCCCGTTTGCTTTCTTTTCTTTATCTATCTTCTTTCTGCTAGCGAAAAGCATATCTTATTTCATCTCATAAAATACTTTATATATCTAAAGAAGATATCAAATCTCTAAGCATATACTTCTTTTATTAGAGCAGAAATTTAAGACTAATTTCAGCACTTCAATTTACTTTTCTTCTTATTTCGCTTTAAGGTTAGTACAGTAAAGACGCTTACGCACTTTAATAGTTAGAATGTATTTTTCTGAGAAATCTTCACAGATTTAACCTTGTAAAAAATATCTGCGTAATTCAACATGAAAAGAACGTAATTACTTTACACTTCCCGACGTCTGGATTAGTTTCATGTGACTGAATGAAATGACTTTATCGCTGAAAAAAATGTGTTGAAATTAATAGGTATAAAATTTATTCGCTAAATCACAGCCTATGAAGATTTGCTACGAAGATTACCGGGGGGCATTTAAATACGTAAGATTCACCAGATTGTGCGGTAATATAAAAATGTAAGACATTTAACATCTTTCTGTCAAAACTTAGGCTACAACTCGATTTAAAACGCCACATATCTAAATTAATCCCCAACAAATAGAGTACTGCTCAACCAGAAAGAAATCAATCCCCAACAAATAATGTACTCAACCAGAAATAAATTTACCCCCAAAAATGGTGTATTGCTAAACCAAAAATAAGTTTACCCCCAACAAATGGTGTACTGCTCAACCAGAAATATATTTACCCACAACAATTTGTGTATTGCTCAACCAGAAATAAATTTACCCCCAACAAATGGTGTACTGCTCTACCAGAAATAAATTTCCCCCTAACAAATTATGTACTGCTCAACCAAAAATAAATTACACGCAACAAATAGTGTACTGCTCAACCAGAAATAAATTTACCCCAACAAATGGTGTACTGCTCAACCAGAAATAAATTAACCCCCAACAAATGGTGTACTCTTCCAGCAGAAATAAATTAACCCCCAACAAATTGTGTACTGCTCCAGCAGAAATAAATTAACCCCCAACAGATGGTGTACTGCCACAGCAGGAATAAATTAACCCCAAATAGATGGTGTTCTGCTCAACCAGAAATAAATTTACCCCCAACAAATTGTGTCCTGCTCGGCCACAAATAAATTAACCCGCAATCAAAGCTCACGGCTATCATAAATACGTATACACAATTTTGGAAAATGTTTCTTATTATTTTTTACACCTAACGATAGCACTTTTTCTCGTGTAACACCCAATAATCAATCCTAAATAAAATATATTATAAATGTACACAGACTTAACATAGAAACCTGTTTAGTTTGTTTAAAGCACTGGGTATTTTTTTTACCGTGTGTAACATATAGTATGCCTCTAGCAATATCACGTATTATACAGCAAAACGAATACTGTTACTTAAATATTATGATATTAATAATATAATAAATACAGACTAAAATATCAATATATATTATTTAGCCAAAATACGAAATTACTGTAAAACAATAAGTGTAATTTTTTTATGGCCAGTTCCGAAATAAAATAATAGAATAATACGTGACCTTTTTTTTAAAAAAAACGAAAAACAGTAATCATACAAGGTACGGCACTGACCCAAGCAGTTAGGTAATTATTTCGATCAAAATAATGTTAACACATTAAACCTTGTTAGCATTACATAGTAATCACATATTGCATTTTAGTATTTGTTTTCTCTCAGTTTTCTGAGTAATGCCGACGAGTAAATCGGGTATTTAACCGATTACATATTCAACCAATATTTGCAATAAAAGATGCAGCGGTAATTTTCTTTCAAGATACAACAAGTAGGTTGTATTAAACATATACAGAAATATTTGAAAGAAAACATGTTTGATCATTTAGCTACTTAGCAATATACCGACAGTTAAATTTATGATACACTAAAACAAAGAATTGATGTAACCTATAATATATGTTTAAATATCTTTGAATATTATTATCTTTGAACAATCCGATTTTCTATATAATTTCGCGCAGAAAAAAGACGATATTTTATATATATTCTCTGGACCTACAATCTGATCTCGGGTATCGTAAAATAGTCAATTTCAACAATGAGGCAAATGATTAGGTTATATATATATATATATATATATATATATATATATATATATATATATATATATATATATATGTCCTGAGATTAAAAATTGATTTTTCGGCATATAGATAATCTGTATCAGTCTTTAACTGAAAAAGTTTGCAGACAAAGCAAAATATTTCTTCTCGTGTGAGCACGAAGAAATGCGAAATTCAAAATATAAAGCACGTTATATTGTGTGCTTCCGGTTTCCGATTGGTCATACGCAAATCGTTACTAAATTTGATTGGTTAGTTTCTATCGTAAGTATGTTTAAATATATTATTTATTTATACTCTCTTATTATATAAAAATATTGCAAAGAAACGATAGATGATATTGAAGCCAGGGATAGACTTATTACAACCTTATGAGAAATGACTAAAGAAGTGTGAATAACAAAAGAAGATGATGCGACATTAATCACTATATCTTGTTAAGAATCTTTCTGTGTACATCATGATCGTGTAATATACTAAATGATTTTGTTTCATTTCTATTGCCAACTAAAACTGAAATCTGTACAGGAAACGAGAATATAATTCAGAACTTTTCGCTGATGAAAAATAATCTCATGGTTTTGTAGTAAGGCACTGTATTGTGTTTTAGACGGGAAATAAAGTTGTTTTTGAGGGAAATAACAGATTAAGAGGTGGAATGACATTTTTATCCAGGTCTTGTCGTTTCTGTTTTATGAGTTTATCTAATATAACTACTTTATTTCGCATAACTTCTAAAATTTTCACACGGATTCTCATGATGAGGCTTGCCATTTAATATACACACACCAGGTTTTGTTTGTAAACCTGCTGATTTTAAGTTAATGAGTAACTAATGTATTTCTTTGTCAGAGAAGTTAAATAAAAAATAGATACAACCTTTACATTTTGCGAATAATTAGAGCTTTTAATATATTTTCATTGTAAAGTTTAAAGTGTCGTCTCGTAAAATGTCTGCTAAAAATGAAAATTAAAAATTACAATGATGATGCTATATATATATGTATATATATATATATATATATATATATATATACATATATATATATGTGTGTGTGTGTGTATGTGTGTGTGTCTGGAAATGACGATTAGTGCAAGTGATTTTAAATGTTATACTTGTATTATCCGAAAAATAAGTCTTAGCAGTGATATAACTCTTTACTTTTAATAAGACCATAAACCGTATATTCGATTATAAACAACAAACCACACTTTTGTCAAAGAGAACACATCCTTTACCATTTAAAACTACATGCGCTAAATGTCAACTCCTGGACAGAAAAATATATATCACTGTTAAAAAGACCTACGTTATTCTATTGAATGTTTCCTCTTATTAACAATATAAGACGAAAATTTATTCTGCAAAAAGAGTGTTAGATCGACATTATAAATAATATTAAACAAATAAGTGTTTGTCTATTTACAAAATATGAGCATTGTAGTTTGGCTGCAAACGTAAAATATACTCATTATATATATATATATATATATATATATATATATATATATATATATGTGTGTGTGTGTGTGTATATATATATACATGTATATATATACATCTATCTTTATCTCTCTGTATATATATATATATATATATATATAAATGCATATAATATAATATAAAGTAATAACATTTTCGACAACTCACCAAACAAAATAAAATAGTCTACTCTTTATACTAAAATGTTTATGTAATAATTAAATATTTATGACAGCTATAGTGTGATATGATGGGGAAGAATTTTACATTCATATCTAAAATATAGTCAGATGATTTATGTATACTGTATACATTGATTATAGATATAAATATTTTTTAAAAAGTGTATGTGAAAGGGGCATTTACATATCTATCTATAATCTCCTCATAATATCTAATATGTGTGGAAAAAGCGGTTCATCCTTTGTAGGAACGTGATGTCCCTCAACAAATAGGTTGTTCCGAAATCGTGTCTGGGGAGTCGGATAATTTCAGTTAATGTTTGTAGATGTGATATCTACCACCTTCATACCAGCAGTAACTGTCTGAGTTGTATAGGACACGTTGCTTATCACATCGTAGAATGTAGAACTGGATAAAAAATATAAGAATCTAAAAATCGAGGCATATCCAATAGATTGCGCCCTGCCCTATATGGCTAGGTTGCCAGTATTGCACACTTCATGCGTGCGACGACCTGGGTTCTCGCCTTTATTGGAGCACATCACTGATGAGATGCAGTACATAGGAACCCACTTTGGACCAGGCATTGTCTGTTGTCGATGCATTTGCTCGATTCTCTCTAATTCTGGGGTCTAGTTTTATCGTAAAAGGTGTATGTGAACAGGTATTTATATATCTATCTATAATCTCATAATGTCTAATATGTGTAGAAAAAGCGGTTCATCCTTCGTAGTACGTGATGCCCCTCAACAAATAGGTTCTTCCGAAATCGTATCTGGAGAGTCGGCTTATTTCAGTTAATGTTTGTAGAGGTGATATCTACCGCCTCCATACCAGCAGTAACTATCTTAGTTGTACAGGACGCGTTGCTTGTAGCATCGTAGAATGTAGAACTGGATAAAAGATATAAGAATTTAAAAATCGAGGCATAGCCTATAGATTGCGCCGTGGCCCATTTGGTTAGGGCTCCAGCATTGCACACTCCATGCGTGCGATCACCTGGGTTAGCGCCTACGTTGGAGCACGTCACTGATGAGATGAACCCCACTTTGGATCTGGCGTTGTCCGTTGTCGATGCAATTGCTCGATTCTATCTAATTCTGGGTTCTAGCTTTATCGTGAAAAGTGAACGGGTATTTCTATATCTATCTATAGTCTCCTCTTAATGTCTAATATATATATATATATATATATATATATATATATATTAGACATTAAGAGGATATATATATATATATATATATATATTAGACATTAAGAGGATATATATATACATATATATATATATATATATATATATAACATAAGTTTAATATGGTATTTTCCTGGGAGTTTAATAAAACAATAATTGATGTGCCATATACTGCAAACAATTTATCATTTACCTTTAGGATTTTAAACACAGAACACTAAAATATGCAATTCCTTTTCAAGACATAAGACACAGTGTCTTTACTTGCATTGCACGCTAAAACAGCGTTGCAATTCTCTACAGATTGCTTCTTCTACAAGAAGCAAACACGATAAAGTTAGCTGGAAAATGTACTGTAAGCAATATGTTATGCGAAAAAGAATATCATTTTAATCATGAAAAGGGTGTTAAGTTAGTCTAATGAGTATTGAAGACAAATTATTTACGACTGAAATTAAAGTGGAACGTACAATTATAAAATTCAATATGAAATATATATATATATATATATATATATATATATATATATATGTGTGTGTGTGTGTGTGTGTGTGTGGGTGTGGGTGTATATATGGTAAAATTCAAATGACACATAATTTGCCTATCATTAAATATATTATACCTTTATTAAAATCAAAATGATTGACTCTATTGTTTTGCATCTTGTTGGCGATATTTGTTGAAGTTTTAGAAAAACTCACTTTTATTGAAGAGTTTGCTAAACAGATCCACTGCAAAGGTTAAGTGTAAGCTAGATACTCTATGTGATTAGAAGATTCTTCTTCATACCTAAAAGTAATGGGGGCGTTAATATTTTTGTTAGTGTGGCTTAACGACATTGTTTTCTACATTTGTATATCCATGACTATTATCTCTTTTATTCACATATACAGTATACAATCAAGCGCCTGTTAATTTTTAGTAACCCACACGAGCAATGCTTTGCTTTTTAAAGCTTTTAATTATAGTCTTATACCATATTGGCCATCTTGCATTATAGGTGTATTTTTACCAGGCCAGTTTTCATTGCTTTTAGCATCATCTAGTATCTATTGTTCACCTTCATTGTAGATACACTAATGTTTAAATAGAATCTTCCAAGATAATTTAAGATCTTGTTGTTCAGTAGACTTCTCCGTTATTATTGTCCCCTTTAATAAGTTTTGGTAGACAGAGCGTGCATTTAGCTTAAGGGGTTTATTTTTAGTTTTTGCTCCATTTTTTCACATTTGAAAAAATGCTTTTAACAAGTGCTAGGTTCCTGACCTCGATTAGTTCAGTTTGTTCATCACCCGACCAATATAATGCAGATTTTACAATCAGTTTGCATATAATATTATTCAGCTTAGATAAGTAATTGTTTGATTTACGATTTACGGTTCTGTCATAATTCACCTGATTGTTAAGGTTCCGCTTTAAACGTGGTGTATTGGTTTGTGCTCCAAACATCTATTGTGTTTGCATTTTAAATTTAAATAAATGTTATTCTTTGCGTATATATATATATATATATATATATATATATATATATATATATATATATATATAATCTATTATTTAAATATTCATTGAAATATTTTCCAAGTGCATAAAATTAAGTTGTCTATATGTTTCGAAGTTTAAATGCTCGTCAGTATAGCAAAACTTATTGACACTCGAACTCACCACCGCTGGATATGTAGCCTGATGTCTTAACACCAGACCACGAGATCTCAGTAATTCAATGCACGTTTTTTTTCTGTTTGTTTACATTCTTGCCGCCTCCATATTTTGGGACGTATATAGACGATCCATGTATACTTTGAAGAACCCCAACCCTATTAAACTTGGGGTGAGAAATAGCGAACAACTGCGTTCACAGGATGAACATTATTCTATGATAGCGATACAAAATAATTTTTAAATTAACAACAACAGTAGAAAATGAATAAATAAAATAAACTTACATATACATCAATCATTATATATATATATATATATATAAACTAACATAATAAAAAAAACATTTAAGCTGTTTTAAATAGGTCAGAACACTCGACATCTACGATCCCCGCTAAAATATCACACATATAGGAAGGACTGAACCGGAAGTCAAATGGGTCTTGTCCTGTAAGTGGTTTCTAATAGGCTGGATAGGAAGGGTGCAGTAGAAACTAGAAAGCAGATTGGCTTACTAAAACTCAATAGACTGTTGGTATATAAAAACGCTAGAAAAACACAACTCCTCGTATAAGCCTGACGAATCCTATCGTGCATTAAACGCGAAATATTATCTGTAGCTTAGTTGGCATATATATTTTATAACTTATTACATATATATACATATATATATATATATATATATGCATAGAGAGAGAGAGAGAGAGAGACAATGAAAAAAGAAAATAACTATGGAGGCAAGTAGATATGCAGACTCACGGATGCGTGGATGAAGAGAACACGGGTTTTCACAACCTACTGTGGTCGCTCATGTTTCCTCAGTAATGTGTAAATTTATATAATAAGGTATATAATATCAAATTAAGCTGGAAAAAAACATTTGAAAGTGAAATTGAGGAAGATAGACCGCGACAGACAGAAAAACAAATAGAAGATGACAAATATACACCGTGTACCAAGTGCAAACAAATTTTAACAATTGCACAAAAAAAATAGTTGTAAGAACGATTGATCGGAATATATATGAAAGCAGGAAAATGTATGGAATTCGGTAGGATGCTCCATCCTTAGCTTAAGCAAACACATAACATTGGTTTAACTTATTGTATGTTTTAATAATGAAAGTAGTACAAAATAATCAATTTATTTTTAGCGATTATGGCACGAATAAACTTTTGCTTAAATTAAACGCTCTAGCGCATGGTGCACACCTCATCAGCTATAAGGTCAGCCGTAAAATAAACGTTATTTACGTTATTCAATCGTCTAATCGGCTATAAAGCTATATTCACAGTTGACTTTCTTGAAGTTATTTAAGAGAAAAATACGCAGACAAATGAGAGGTCAACCTAAGCATTATGTTAAAGCGAGTTCCGACGGCAATGTGTACGAAAACAAACAAATGCCTATGAGAGAAAAGAGGCATCAAGTATTGGCTATTGAATCGATTGTGTCAGAAAGTCTACAAGTTGTGCAACGCGAAATTTTGCGCCTATCCCTAGGACAAATTTATATAGGATCCGTTTTCTCTTTTCCACCTATTTAATTAGGTTTGTGCATGTACGTGGTGCAATCCCTGAAGGCGTTTACCACTACACCTCCTTATACACAGCGGCACAAAACAGAGAAGACAACTGTGAATCTTATCAAGTTTTCTTTGTTGTCTGTGTCGACAGGTTGACTCTGCTTCCATCTTTCCTAGAATATACTTCAGGAATCTTTAATTTATATCGACTAAAACTTTGTTTTTAATGACTCACGAGATCAAGACCCAACCAAACACGTCTATAGAATCTGTTATGTTGACTACAAATAAAATTTCTTGGCCTTCGGGACAAGATCAAAGTGTAGCATCTGTTCCGGCAGATACTGCAAGCTATGACTTGCTATGACTAGCAAAGACCAGATGTGGGGGCAACCCCACATGTCTGACCTTTAACCAGCTCCCATTTCCCACCTCTCGGGAGCTGGTCCCCTTTTCCCTTCCCCCTCCCTTCACTCCTCACATTAAAAATTGGCCTTGTGCCTAATTTGCTCGGTGGGGGAGCAAATAAATACCATCTGTTCCGGCAGATACTGCAAGCAAAGACCATATGTGGGGGCAACCCTACATATAAGACCTTGGTCAATGTAGGGGCAACCCTTCATACCAATTGTCACTATCCAGCTCCCCTACTCCCCGGGGAGTTGGTCCCCACTTCCCCTTCACTCCTCACATTAAAAATCGGCCTTGTGCTTAATTTGCTCAGTGGGGGAGCAAATAAATACCATCTGTTCTTCAGATGCTGCACTTCTGTTTCTTGTTCTCTTTCGGTGGAGGAGAAATCCTTCATGACTGAGACAATTTTTATTTTTATACCTTTTCTCCACGTTAAAAAACGACCCTGGTGTCTAACTCTGTTCCGTGGGGAGGTATAGTAAATAGGTACAAATAAAATCTAAACGCATGCTCTTTTTACAGCATACCGTCCCCTTCGGATTTCTTCAGAGATTACCGGACATTTCTTCGAAATAAAGACTGCGTCTGTTGCAGAAACTTTAATATTTCAGGTATTGGCTTAACCTAGTTGTTTATCAGATGAAAATATTAAAATACAATAATGACATTTTACTTAATTGCTTTACCTAATATTTAGTTTGAAGTGCTAGATACAAATATTAAAAAAATAGACCAATGTGTATACCGTTCAATATATATATGCTCTATTTACTACTACTACTACTACTACTACTACTATCACTATTATCATACACACACACGTTCGCTCTTCTTTCATCTCTAAATATAGTAAATTTAGTCGCATATGTTGTATTTGTTAGCTCCGTTTTTATAATAAATATTTCTATCGTTTTATTTTTCATTTCTATCTGTTATGTGGCTGTACATAAAGAACACGACGGCAAGATAAGTGAATATAGAGAATACAGTAAATACGAATGCAAAATCCGCGTTAGAATGTTATGCGAATGCTTATCACACTGAAATTTAGTTTTACGTGTCTTGACAATTTCATTAAAGTTTTTAAGAGCCCGCGCTAAATTAAAATGCCCGTAAAAAAAACACGAATGGAAACATTTGTCGGCGCACCATATGGTCTGTGATTCATGTATATACCTCATAAGCCTGAGATATAAAATAATGAAGACGATATAAGAATATTATAGACATTAGAAGTTCTGGTTATAAATAACAATCCGACCCAATGGCTAAGCATTGACAGTATTAAGCATGAGTTTATATTAAGAGGTGAATAATACTGTTAATTCCATGCGCATTAGATTTCGAAATGATTTCTAGAATAGTATAACAGAATGTACATATACAGTTCAGTGTATAGCTCTATATTACATTTTATTTATAAATATACAACATTTTGTTTTAGTCAGCATAAAATTAGAAGTAAACTCGTACATAACTTGCAGGATTATCAATGAGTTAACCCCTTTTCCGCTGCTTTTATAAGTTAGTTCAGTATTTATTTCAAAATTATCTGTGATCCAATTTAACGACATATTTACGTATTTAAAGTGAATTTTCAATAATAATGCTGAGAACAACATCGGTGAATATATATGTTGTGGTGGCACACATTCATTTATATATGGGGATAGTAATTACACATAAATAGGAATACTCAGATAGTCTGAGTATGTGTTCACAAGAAGCTACCGAAGGCCGCCATGTGCAGATATGTTTCTCCAGCAAAGACTCTCTTATTTGGCACTATTATGTAAATATCCAGTAAATATACCTTTTCCTAATACACTTCTTATTTGATCTACCCTTATTTGTTGAGTCGTCGTTTGTATTGCTTTCTACGTTACTTGTTTCAACCTGAAAACTTAACAGTGACGACGAGGATGAACGTCAAATATAACAGTTTGACGAAGAAATGGAAAGAACTCACTAAAAAGAAGTACAACGCAACGGTTGACCTTTCTAAGGAATACAAGTTTTGACGAACGAAATAGTCGTAAAAACGAATTTTACGCTAAAAAGAAGTTCGACTCAAGCGGAAAAAATGAATAATTCAGCCAACATTGCAAAACTGTAAAATATTTCCTCGCGAAGTAAAACACTAAAAGAAGGAAACGGTTGTTTCCCAAATTCCAAGAACAAAAACTACATTCAGGTTAAAAAAAAGTAAAGTCGATTAATAGTATTTTATTTACTAAAATACTAGCCGGAAAAAAAGAGACAAACCAAAACCTTAAATTGCAGTCTCAAGAAACAAAACTCGAATGTGGCAAAAAAAGCGACGATTTACGCCGTTTCCCGTGGAATCCATCTTAAAAAATGAATAACAAACTATAAAAGTGATTTTTTGTAAAACGACAAACAGATTCGTATTAAATTACGAAGAACAGATTCATATTACTAAATTACAAGGAAGTAACATATGAAGAAAACAAAAAGTTCACCAGTGGATTTCCTAAATTGCTGTAAATACCAACTAAAGACTTTTTGGTAAACCAAATTTTTCTCTTCTGTATTTAAAAAAAATACCACAGTTAAACTAAAATCAAGGAAAGATATTTTTTAAAATAAAGTTGTCACTGGATAACGGATATAAGACAGTAAAACGTCACGCAAAAAAAATAAATGTAGTCCATACATTTTATTTTTTTCAATTGTGACTCGAATTTCTATGGAAAGAGTTGTACTTAAGTTCGGCTGTTATTTATTAGGAAATTCCTAAAACGGAAACGTAAATCGTATTTTGTGGTTTCAGCAAAAGCCTCAGTTCAAAATAAAAGATTTATTTAGAATGTTAATGCAATTTTTGCAGACGCAACAAAAGGCGCAATCCGTTCTAGATGCACGTAGAGAGGAGAAATTATTGAAATGGCAAACGGAGCAAGAAGAAAGGCAGAAGAAATTTCAATTTGAACAAGAAGAAAGGCAGAAGAAATTACACTTTGAATATGAAGAAAGGCAAACATGAACGTTTTGCTAAAAACTGGAACTAGTAAAGACTAATCGAGAAAATGTTGACAGCACTAATTTCTCGCATACAACTATATTTAATAGCATGGACACATTTAATTATGTGCCGGAGGAAGAAAAGACTTTTGAAGCATACTATACATGATACGAGGATATCTTTCAACTGGACTGCAAAAGTTGGCCCAATTGCCAGAAAGTGAGCCTTTTACTCAGGAAGTTCGGTGTAAGAGAACACAGCAAGTTCGTAAATTATATACTACCTAAAAAAAACTACGGAATTAGATTTCATGGAAGCTGTAAAATTACTAAAAGAATTATTTAATCCGAATATATCTCTTTTCCATTAGAGATGATTGTGTATGAATCTAAGGAAGATCGACAACCAAGATTATTTGACATGCGCATCAGTTGTCAATAAAAAGTGTGATAATTTTAAGCTAGTGGAACTAACAGTAGAAGATTCCAAATGCCTAATCTTCACACAAGGGTTAGTCTCAACGAGAAATGCAGAAATACGCAGACGAGTGTTGTTCAAGCTGGAATCTGAGCAAGATTTAACACTTCAGAAGTTAGAAGAGGATTGAGAAAGGGTCATTAAACTAAAAAGGATTAAAAACAGATAGAAGAATCCGGAGTGGCATATGTAAGAAAGGTTAGAAAACCATACACACCAACCAAGAACTATACAAATAAAAGCAGTCAAAACTGAACGAGATATTCTAAATATAATAATTATAATTATAGTAAAGAATATAACAAGGTTCTTCCTAGATATTACTGTAAGAGATGCGCAGAAAGACATTGGGAATCGGATTGACCTAATAAGAAGAAAAGATGCTACATTTGCAAGAAAGTCGGACACAATAGCGATTGTTGCAGATACAACGATTTCACCAGAAAGAGAGCACACCTAACAAAATCAAATGAAAAATTAGACCTAAATCGGCGAAAATACATAAAAGCGGAAATATTTAAAACGCCAATAAAATTACAGCTGGATTCAGGATCCGATATTTCTATAATAAACCTGAATACATGGAAAAAGTTGGGTAAACCAACTATGATGAAAGCAAGTAAATCACCTCGCACGGTAACAGGTGGTGAGATAAAATTTGAAGGAGAAGTTATCCTCCCGATAAAATTGAAAGAGATTACGAAGAAATTAAAAATGTTCGTATTGAAAAATAGCGAAAACCTGTTTGGAATAGATTTAATTGAGAAATTTGGACTCTGGGATAAGACAATTAATACATTCTGTAAAAAAATAAAATGTACTACTCCAACAACAGAAAATATAAAAGAGGACTTAAACAGATTATTCCCTGGTGTATTTATGACTAAATTAGGTCGTTGCAATAAATTTAAGGCCTCGTTTGAACTTAAAGAACACACCAGCCCAATTTTTAGAAAAAAGCGAAACATTCCGTTCGCTTGGTTGGAAAAGATTAATAAAGAATTAGACAGATTGGAACAGACAGGAATACTATAAAAAATAGAACATAGCGACTGGGCAGCCCTCACCGTATGTGTAAAGAAAAAGATGGTGAAATCAGCGTTTGATAAACTATTGCCAAGACAGACAATTGTCCGAAACACTACACACATGATAAGAAAGAAATATAACATGGGAGATCGAGTATATTTAAAGTGCTACAGGAATAACACTTCTTACTGGGAATGTGGAGTAGTGGATAAACGCATTGGTGATTGAAGATACATGATTAAAGGTCCACAAAATATACATAAAAGGCACCTGAACCAAATAAAAAAACGCCACATTCAAGATGGTGATTATTCAACAGCAGTCGAAGATGAGGAAATCATTGACATCATATACGAATCCTTTAATTTGGAACCGCCTCAATATACACCTGAACCCCGAAGATCAGGTGGAAAAAGAAAGTTTAATGAACCATTAATGTTAAATCCCAAGAGAAAAAAGATATTGAAAACTGCACGACTTCAAATCTTCGGAGGAACGTGTTGTGGTGGCACGCATTCATTTGCATATGCGGATAGTAATTACACATCAATAGGAAGACTCAGTTAGTCTGAGTGTGTGTTCACCAGAAGCCACCGAAGACCGCTGAGAGCAGATATGTTTCTCCAGCAAAGACTATCTTATTTGGCACCATTATGTAAATATCCTGTAAATATACCTTTTCCTAATACACTTCTTGTTTGATCTACTTTTGTTTGTTGAGTCGGCATTTGTATTGCTTTCTACGTTACTTGTTTCAACCTGCAAACTTAACAATATATATATTATATATATATAATATATATATATATATATATATATATCATCAAGAGAAACACTACCAGCTGATGAGGCGATCATACAAGAGCCACTATTTCACTGAATATAGCAAAATAAATCGTAAGTTATCCATAACTGAATAATAGTTAACCGCAAGGCATAACCGATATTCCTTTCTACTAAGCTTTGCATTTTATATTCTTATTATATCATGTTATGGAAAGCGATGGGTGTGTCCTTTTTAAAATTATTTAACATATTACGTAATCATAATCGAATGATACTAATTCAGTTGTGTGAATACGTGTATGCCATTATTAGATTTGTGCAAAAGTAATGTCGTTTTCTGACGTTCAACTTCAAAAGATCATGAATCCGTTCATAATAAACTCTATTAATCGAAATAAAAACCATTAGGATCGATACATTTTTGCCAGAGAGAAAAAAATCATTTATTCAATTAGCATGGAAATCCAGAATTCTTGAATCGATTTTGTTATTGAACGCTGATTCGGCATGATCTCGGCTTTGGAAGCATTTATAGCGCTGGAAGTTGTCCAGATACTTGAAAAAAGTGATAATCTGTGAGCGATAGGTCCTGTAAATATGGAGGATTAGACAGACTCTTGTAGCCTAATTTGTTCAACTTCAGCAGGGTTAATTGAGCAATATGCGGACGAGTATTCTAATGCGACTAAATTGGTCCCTTCATTTTGCCCAGTCGCGGTCACATATGTTGGAGCTTCTTGTGCATTTCGTCAATTTGTCAGCAGTCCTTTCCGCCGTTATCGTTTCGCCCGGATTCAAGAAACTGTGATGGATAGGATGGGCCGCAGACAAATAAAAAAACAACATGACCTTTTTGGGGGCAATCTCGACTTCGGGAAATGTTGTGGATCTTTATCGTCATCAAACCACTGTGCTGAACTTGACCGGTTGTCGTAGAGGACTCACTTCTAATAATACGTCACAATCCGCTCGAGACATGTGTCGTTTTTTTTTTCGCAGAAGGAGCGTAGAAGGCACCTCAAAACGACAATGTATTTGATTATCGTTCAATTCATGCGGCACCTATGTATCCAATGTTTTTTTTTTACTTTCCTATTTGCTTTTAATGGCGAGAAAGTTCAACATAGTGTGGTTTTGCGAGGATCGGCTTCAATTAAGGCTTGCAAAAGTTCGTTATCAACCGTAGTTGGCCAGTTGCGACCGTTTAGATCTTCAAGGTTCTCGCCAACATTACGAAATTTCTTGAACTACCGTTGTACCACACGTTCATTAGTGGTTCCTGGATCAAACGCATAATTGATATCATGAGCTCTATCGGAGGATTTTCGACCTAGATTGAACTGGAACGAGAAAATTGTGCTGATCTTAATTTTATCTATGATATGGAAAAGCCTACAAAATATGAATACAAAAATTGAGCACGATAACGAATAACATAAGTCAATAGAGTGAAAAACGCGATTCAAAATAATATATAGCATGGATATATATATATATATATATATATATATATATATATATATATATATATATATATCAATGAATTAATTCAGAAATAATGTATGAATGTAACATATGTGAGAAAATGATACTGTTTTTGCACTAAGCTCATCAACTTTTTACAGAATCTCCCATTTTCTTTTATCATATGCTGTATGAAATGTGATTATAATTATTCCATTTTCTTACTTGCTACATACACCCGCCACTATCATGCAAAACTAATTGCTATTAAAAAGCGGTACATTTAAAACGAACAATGTTCACGTCTAAAGAACAATAAGCTATTTTAATTGAATATCGTCTGGTTAGTTGGATCATGACAGACTGTTTTAATTCCAGAAATTTATAATGTATAGACTAATCTGAAAATAGAGTAATAATTAACAGTAAAACAGTTTAAAAGTTAGTGTAATAATGATGAGACGATACGATTTTTTAAAAATCCGATACAATTACTGATTCCGATTCCGATTCTTTATAGATCTCTTAATATTTATGTATAAAACGGTTATTGTCCCCGGATACCCTAAAATACAACTTATTCTATTTTAATATAAAGCTACACTATATTATTTTTACATTTACAACCACTTCAAATATTTAGTAGTGTAGTCGCTTACGTGTTGATATCTTACCTAACACATTTGCTGTTCGTTGCATCACTAGTTATGTTATATTCTAAGGTGCTTATCAGAATATATATTATCTCTAAAACTTACATAGAAAACATCAAGGTCAAATAATTGGTTTTTAAATTTTTATTCTGAATAGGAAAACAATACGGACAAAAAATTATTGTTCATTATATGCAATCATCAAAATCATTTAGGTGTCCACGACTGAAGACTAAACATCAATTAGCTTTGGTGCCTTTGTGAATGGTAGTCTATTATTGTTTTCCATATACATTTTAGGAGAGATGAAAAACATAAAAAATATATTGTAGTTCTCAAAATGTCTAATCCATAGAATCGATTACACATTCCATAAACGATCGATCTGAACTCTGTGTATTGTTTGATAGCAGGCCATTTTTTATTTGAAAATTGCTATGAGACGCAGAGTAGTAAAACTTGGTACACTCGTAGAGCATAAGAAGGAGCTTTTTTCACATAATTTTGTGAGAATTTGAACAAATATTTTAAAAATTATGCCAATATTTCTATTTAGTGGCAATTTAAAGTGTGTGTCACTTAATTGCAGGTCTCCCAAAATTCCAAGTAAGGGCCGATTGACAGCTAGTGAATGGAAAGGAGTGTGTTTTTGTAGGCTTTATAAAAGTTTTATCTCTCGGAAGTTATGGCAGGTAGCTTGGAAGAGATCGAAGAACATTGATTTCATTCGTGGAAAATCAAAACGTAAAACCAGAGAAGGATAAAAACACGAGAAATTAAGTTTCTGCTCGCGATTTTATAAACAATTCGCCGTCAGCTTATGAACCAGTCAAGCAGTAATATTGCTGCTATATTTGACAATGTTAAAATTCCTTCTTTGTCCAGAAAGACACAATGAAATATCTTTAACGGAATTGCTAGAAGCATTAAGCCTACAGCACGACCAGTTTTAAACCAAATTCATGAGGTAAAACGTTTGACTTGGACTCAGAAATACATGATAACCAGCCTTGAAAATGTTTTGTTCACCAATTAGAATAGAGCAACACTAGATGGACCAGGTGCATGGTCTAAAATTTCGAGTCCTCTTTGACTCCGTACCTCTCATCGATTCCCTCGTAAACAGGAAGGTACAGGTGTCATATTTTGGGCTGGAATAATCTGCGATTAACTAGTGAGAAATATTGACTGCTAGAAGTCAAACTGTCAAGCGAATCTTATATTTTATTTTTAAATAAAGCTTTGTCACCACGGCTTGGTGCCCTTTTAAAATTAATATTTATGTACGGCAATGCGCCATCCCATTCAGCCAAGGGAACATCATCTTACCTTAAGGCATTAGGCATTAGTGGAGAATATTTTATGACATGACAACCTTGCTCTCCAGATACAAACCCAATTGAGCAGCTCTGGTCAATAATAAAAAAATAAGGTTTATGGAAGAGGTGTTCATATTTCGTCGAAGGATGAACTTTGGAGGAAGATTTTGAAAGTGTCAAATAGTATCAAATCATCTCAATTCCGTTGATTGACATCATCAGTTGGCAAGAGACCATATAAAGTGATTTTGAATAATGGGAGTTCTGTTGAGAAATACATATTTCCTTAAACCAAATAATGTTAAATCTGTTCAAGTTTTAGGTTAATATTGTTACCGGATATGTTGATTATTTCATATAAATAGAAATATGATATTACAATACTGTTTTATTACCAAAAATATACATCTTAAACAATTTCTCTTAAGTGATACACGCTTAAAATTAACTGATAAAAGCAAAATTAGCATACTTTGAAAAATATTCGTTCAAATTCCACGAAAATCAGTGAAATAAGGTGCCCTGTTATGGTCTTTCAGTCTAAATTTTACTTCTGTGCGGTTCGTAACAATTTCAAAATAAACAAAAAAAATATTGACCTGTAATGAAGCGGTACACAGCGTTTACGAATACTTGGTACAAAACGTTGTCAGTATATGGCAGGTTTATGTACCAAATTTAATTAATTAATATCGAATTATATTTAATGTAGAGTTCTAGTACGTATGTTATCTTTAAGTTAAATATAAAAAATAATGCCGATGTCAGTAAAATAATAACAATTTTCGCACACAACCCTCGACAATATAAAAAAAAAGTAAAACATTTCTTATGCAAAAGTGTTATGGT